>NW_027656370.1:0-97880 GCF_964235325.1 Thermobia domestica
GAATACCTGGCAGCTGAAGTTCTTGAGTTGGCAGGCAACGCTGCTCGTGACAACAAGAAGACTAGGATTATTCCACGTCATCTGCAGTTAGCTATCCGTAACGACGAGGAATTAAACAAGTTGTTGTCTGGAGTTACAATCGCTCAGGGTGGTGTTTTGCCCAACATTCAAGCTGTACTTCTGCCCAAGAAAACTGAGAAGAAGGCATAAATGTAAGACCTATATCTCATACAAATCGGCCCTTATGAGGGCCACAAACCCCTTTATAGAGGAGATTTACGATTGAAATGAATTGTTTTCGATATACAGACTCATCAAAAGTGTCTGAGATAGTTGCTTAGTTTCATTCGAAATTCTCGCTGCTATTCGATTAATTAGTATATGTGTAGTCGTCGATCGTAATTGAAGCCCATAGGAAGTCACACTAACTTTAGAATACTCCAAACAGCGATGTGCTTAGTTCCCACTACATTATTAATTATAAGATCATTACCTTTTGTATTGTCGCTAGCTACATTTTTTTGATATTTGCGTACATCGGGCTCATATTACCCAGAGGACAGGACAGTCGAGCCCAGATTCTCAGCAATGGAAGAAAACCTCATACCACATATTCTCATGTACTTCATGCTAGACAAAGGAATTTCCAACATTCTTAAAGCACTCATGTTTCTCTCTTGCGTTGGCTTGGCTGAAATTACTCTGTTCAATATGTTCTCGACATTTATTATTGTTCATTACTATGCCCCAATGACATCATGAACAGAGCGGATCAGAAAACTTTCCTAAATTTCTTTTGCAACATAGTAATGACATTAAATGCACACTTAAGTACGATTTATTCTTTGCAAGGTCGATATTCATATTTGTGTGATATGTGTTATATGTATATGGTTTGTAATACGCAACTACTCTTATTCTCTGATCTCAGAACTCATTTGCTACTGTGCCCAACGAGCGAGCCTAGGTTTCTTGTAACTACTGCCTTTCTTTAGTAAATAATGTGAAGTATACAATGCATTAACCTACATCTCATATTTGTATTACTCTTTATTTTAGTAACCCGCTACGAAGTGTCATTAATTTACATGTAAATCACAATAGACACTACCGCAAAAGAAAGAAATCGAACCCAAGACCACGTAAACAAGATAAAGGACAAGATTCAGGTTTCTAACGCATTATTCGCCCCTCACAGCACAGTATAGAAGTTGTATAAGCCTCTATACGTACATCCTACTGTCAGAACAGAAATTCCGACTTGCGTTTCGCATCTCTCATGCTCGCTACTTCCAACAAATCGCCAATTTCCAACCAGAACCCCTTCTCCAGCATTAATACTGCTACATGATATGAATACGTATACATGAACGTACATAATGTAAAAAAAAACGTATGATTTTCTCAAATTAATCTCTCTACGTCTGTAATTTAGTGTGCATCAAAAGGCTTTAATGTAGTTACACGAATTCTTATAATCTAACAGAAAATCGCACAAAGTAAATCTTTCCCTTTATATAAATTTGTTGGCTCTGAAAAGAGCCGTTTATGCCAATTTTATATCCAAAATAGGAGGAACCCCAACTTAACCTCCGAAACCGTACAGGGTTCTTCCTTGCCTCTTCAAGGCATACACAACATCCATAGCTGTCACTGTCTTCCTCTTGGCGTGTTCTGTGTATGTAACAGCATCTCTGATTACGTTCTCCAGGAATACTTTCAATACTCCTCGGGTCTCTTCATAAATGAGACCAGAGATACGCTTCACACCACCACGGCGAGCAAGACGCCTAATAGCGGGTTTGGTGATACCCTGGATGTTGTCACGAAGAACTTTACGGTGGCGCTTGGCACCTCCTTTGCCAAGACCCTTGCCTCCTTTTCCACGTCCTGTCATTTCGATATGTTACTGCTTCGCTCACCACACACGAGAAATACAAGCCCAAGCAGCCCAAGACTCGTGGTTTTGTTCCTTCGATCATGCAGGGAAAGCACGGAGGAAAAACACAAAACGTGTCTAAGCCAATGAGAACTGTCCTTTTCGACTGACTTTATCCAATGAGAAATAGCTTGATTTAACGGTTTTGCTCTTTATATAACTTGACTTCATTCAGCGCGCAATTATTTGAAACAAGTCGTGACAGTTGCAATGGCACGTACCAAGCAGACAGCTAGGAAATCTACTGGAGGCAAAGCTCCTCGAAAGCAGCTTGCCACCAAAGCTGCAAGAAAGAGTGCTCCAGCTACCGGTGGAGTGAAAAAGCCCCATCGTTACAGGCCTGGTACTGTGGCTCTCCGAGAAATTCGTCGTTACCAGAAGAGCACTGAATTGCTCATCCGCAAGCTGCCCTTCCAACGACTCGTCCGAGAAATTGCACAAGATTTCAAGACAGATCTTCGCTTCCAAAGCTCAGCTGTCATGGCTTTACAGGAGGCAAGTGAAGCTTACCTTGTAGGGCTTTTCGAAGACACCAACTTGTGTGCTATTCACGCAAAGAGAGTCACAATCATGCCTAAGGACATTCAGCTTGCTCGCCGCATCCGTGGGGAACGTGCTTAAGTTTGAAGTTCTGGCACTGAGTTCAAAAACGGTCCTTTTTAGGACCAATACACTACTTAGAGATGCTGTTATCCTAACAAGGATCTTGTCCATACTTGTTATCTTTTTTTTTTAAATTCTCACGCCGTATGTTGCATAGTTAATACATCTACCTTCGTTTTCCTGTCGTTTCGTATATCATCCTATCTTTCAAGTATATTCTTTAGTTTTCCCCTATGTTTACCGATTGATTATCTTCGTTTTATGTGGTCAAGGGTTCGATTTTGCCATATGTTGCATAACTTAACTTCGATTCAACCACTGTTTGCCCTTCTCAACGTTATTAATCTGATAGAACTCGCAGGCGAAATATGTACTTCTTCCAAGGTAGCAAAAGTAATATTATTTTGTCAGAGGTCGCTGCTGTTGAATGCAAACGTTAAACTAAACTTTCTTTAAGTGTCTGTTTGTACTTAACATCAGTTCAATTGTACACCTACATTTCTGCTGGTGTTACTATTTTTCTTTATAGCAATATTACGAATTATAAGACGGTATCCGTGGTTATTAGCGTGTTCCCTTTTCCTAACACTTTCTCATTACACCAGTATTTCCATCATTCATTAGGCGTAATCACCCGTCTCCTTTATCATAAAAATCATAATAGTACGACGTTAAATTGAAACATAGTCTACTTCACTTTCACGAGTTGTAATAAGTTCGAACATTTCTTTCACCCCAGCCTTGAAAAGAGTTGATTTTAGTTTAGTGTCCCTTTCAGCAGCAAGGCTGTTTCAAACGTGGACCTACTTATTAACGTGCAATGCGAAACATTTGAGCTCCCACCGAGAATCGAACCCAGTCAGCCTGCAAAAGTTTTTCTAACAAATGCATTAAGTGCGTTTTCTGTACTGTTTCGCTACTTGAAGATAGGAACAAGGAAAAAGTAAGTGATCACAAATTGACATTACGTAATGTGTTCCCCATTTTTTTTCGAGTACACCATTCTTGACACCCGTGAAAGCTTTCTTTCCCCACCCTCAATTCCCCTCTGTTATAAAGCACTTACATCAAGAAGTGCTTCGGTTAAAAAGAAAACTCAAAGTCCCTTGCGTGTATACTATACATTGCTATGAATGAACATGTGATAATGATAGGAAAAGCACAATTTTACTCTTCTCAAAGTATTTGATGGCTCTAAAAAGAGCCGTTTTAAAATGTCAGATGATTTACTGACACATTTACTTCTTCTTTGGTGCAGCCTTCTTAGCACTTTTCGGTTTTGCTGTAGCCTTCTTTGGCTTCGGGGCCTTTGGCTTCTTGGGAGTTTTTGCCTTCTTCACTTTAGATGGTGATTTCTTAGGTTTGGGAGCAGCAGCCTTTTTCTTTTCACCAGTCTTCTTGGGACGTTTAGCTGCTGGCTTTTTCGCAGGCTTCTTCTCCTTTGATGCTGATCGTTTCGCCTTGGTTGAAGATCCACCTTCAGGCTTCTCCTTCAGCGATGAAGCACTAAGCTTAAACGATCCAGATGCACCTTTTCCCTTGGTCTGAACCAAAGACCCAGAAGCAACTGCACTTCTCAAGTATTTCTTGATAAATGGAGCAAGCTTCTCGGCATCCACTTTGTAGTTCTGAGAGATGTATTTCTTAATAGCTTGCAGTGAACTTCCTCCCCTTTCCTTCAAATTCTTGATGGCGTTGTTCACCATTTCTGATGTTCTTGGATGAGAAGGTGTTGTTTTTGGTTTCTTAGGCTTTGCAGACTTCTTAGGAGAAGCCTGTGCCGGGGCTGCAGGTGCTGATGCCGTATCTGCCATTGCTTTCTGCAATAAACTCAACGATACTGAAGAATGAAATTTTCGCTAGCAGGCAGCGTTGAGTTTGGTTACGGAGCGCGGACCGGATAGAAAGCACTTGCTGAGGCGGGCTGAGGTAAACAGAAGTTCGTAGTTGCCACAACGATAAGTGTGTTTCCTTCTATTTTGATAAACGATTTTTTTCAGGTATTCAATGAATGCACCAGATCCTATTCTTCCTTACTGGCTAGAAGAAACTTTATTCCACATAACTCAAAAGGCATTTGTTTTTATTCGCTTTTCTATTTTATGTTTCAGTCATTGCTAAGTCGGTCACACTACTTTTTCACCCTCCTTGTGCTTATAATTTTCATAATTTAACATGGAAATACTTATCAATAAATAATTATATTACCATGGTAATTAACTTCAATCCTTCCTGTGATTATACGCAAAGTACCATCTTCGTACTGCTTACTATAGTTCAATGAAGGGAATCTATAAAGTAACGCGTGTCGCACACATCTGCCTTGCAAACTCCCTGGCCTACTTCCAATGTATAGACTTTTATTTCAAATCCTGATTTAATTTCATAATTTTCTGTAGATTTTAACATTTTATTACCCAGCTTCTTAATACGAATGACAATCAAGCCTAAATATTTATTCCCTTTAACTTTATTTTTCTTTTTTATTTTGTGCCTTGTTTCATATTTGTTCTTACGTTAGCAATTAACGCACTTACCGTAGTTATGTATGAACAGGTTGTTTCTATATTTATTTTATTCCAAATAAATTAAATATATATACGGATTATTTTATGGTAGTTGATATTTTCTGTTGTTTCCTACGTGAATTGAGGAAACGCACGGACTTTCGCCTAATTCTTGTGCTACTTTCATATGTCTGTATCTGTCGAATGCTGTCGATCTGTCGAAATGTGTATTACTATCTGTCGATTCATCGAGTGAACTGAATTCGTTAACCATTTCACCAGGCGCGCATGCATTTTTTTTTCTTCTAAGGGATCCAAGCTTCGGGGGGCAAGGTTCCAATACTACAAGCCACTATGTCTATATACTATTATTCTGCATTCGAAAACACGATAAATATTCCACTTACTTTTTCACAAAAACATGATACAGACAGAGTACAGATGAAGTGTAAGATCAGATTTATATTGATGATACATCAATATTTTCCCTGTTAATAACTACATTTAATGAGAAAGTCTGCAAATGTATGTTCACTTAGGAACTTTTGCGAGGAGTCCGCACCCGGTGGACACCCCGTGAGTACGCCTCTGCACTTGACTATACTTCGAATTATACTGCAAACAGTTGTATTTTAGTTTCCCCGTTTAGTTCATCGATATCATTAACACAAAGAAAATAGATGTTATAGATGCGTATTCTCAGTTCTCGCTTTATATCCGGACGTCTGCAAAAATCTACTCCTTTTCTTTCTTTCACGCATCCACCAAACTAACAATGATTTGTATTATAATATTTGCGCATAAAATGTATATCTCATACCTTCCATGTTCTCAAGTATTCATAGACAAAAACGGTTATTTTCTGCGAACAAATTGTCCAAACACAGTGCAAATGTCATCTATAGATTGTCCTGGTTCCGTCTGCGTGTACATAACAATGCGTCATAATCATACATTGCACATTAAGGATATCAATTAATCTTCCCAAATTCCTAGATATGCCTGGCAAAAGTTCCGCGTGTTGTAAGGATATTACATTTGTACTACCGACAAGGTGGTATCTTCCAACATTGAAGTTCAATAAACCCCAAATGTGTCGGATATAGTATTTGATTTCTTGTCTCATTGTTTGCGTCAGAGATGTCTTCTCAAGTTAGGATTTACGATACATACAGGATGAGTTGTATATATTGTTGCTGCCAGCTCTATATTAATCCCATATTTGTAAACGAATAAAAACAGTATTCTAATTATAACAATGTGCTCACAATTAATTTTATTCTTAATTGTTATACGTATTGTTGATTAAAAATGAAAATGTTGCTAAGTGAATTTTATTAATATTTTCTGTTGCGTGATATAGGAAGTGAGTGAAATATTGGAGGAATATAGTGTGCGTAGCAGATGATGTGCAGTGGCTTTGGATCGCCTGTGATAAGGTAAGGCATTTGCTATTTTAATTAACGCATTTTATATACTGTAATCCTAATTATTTTTATGTGAATGTGCTTACTACTTGTGTATTCAGTGGGACCGATGTTTTAATATGTATGGTCAAGCAGTGTCGAGCCTGGTCAGTGTGTGGATAGGTGACCATTTTTTGTAAATCGATAACATTTAACTTTGTAAACACGGATGAAGTAGAAGTATATTTATTTTATTTTTTACCTCAAATATGTAGGACACTTCTCCTTTGTACATCAATTATTATTATTAGTTCAACTTGTTTACAAGTTAAATGAAAAGAATAGTCGTTATCGTGTGATGATTGTGCTCATTAGGCTAAAGAAGACTCGTGATAAGAAAGAAAAGAAGAACGGTGCTCAAGTTTCGTCACAGCATATTCTCAAAAATTTACAGGCAAAATTCAGTGTTCTGCATGAAAAGGCATATTTGTACGAAAAAAAAAAAAATTCTGCAGACGACAGAATTAAATAAAGTAATACACATGTATTTTAGAGTTACTGGTGTAAAATCATTACAAGTGCTTTGCCAGGTGGCCAATAAAAAGCACGAATACTATTTAAGGGAGCCAAAACAGGAGAAAGCTGGGGGCCTGAGCGATAGCAAGAATGTGCGTCCAAAGTGAACAGGAGCGAAGGCGACGCGGGTATACGTATAAGCAAGGGTAGTGGAAACCAGTTAGTTTTCGAGTTTCAATAGCACTTGTCATGCATCCATACTAGTAGCGCCCCGCTTGTAAACATTAAGTACACTATGCAAGAATACACCGCCGGTGGAAAATAGTACCTAATACAGTTATCTTTCATATATACTGACTTATTTTACAGTAGTAACCCAACACTAGTAAACGTAAAATAAAAGTGTATAACTTTATATTTAATTCTATCGCCTGGCTTAGTTTTTCACCTGTAAGATGTACTTATTTAGAGCAAGTTTCTTAACTAGCAAATTAAACCGAGAACCACAGCAACCATATATATATTCTTATGATGTACTTTTCTTTGAGTGGTGTTCTCTGTCTATTGAATAACATTTTCTCAGTTTAATGCTAGCAAAAAACAAAACAAAATCAAAGTGTTTCTATATAAATTTAGTTCACCGTGTTGTAATATCACATGGAATTGAAAAACGAATAGTCGAACCTCTGCTATCTCGATCAAACTTCTCAGGATGATATACTGACTTACCGCAGAAGTTCGACTGAATACGTTTCTCAGTTCCATGGGAGAACCTGGAGAAGCAAAAGCCTGCGCAACGGAAAATACTAAATAAACTTGTAGAGCAGGTCAAGATGTATCATCATGCCAAGTTTCATTCAGATCAGAGAAGTTTGGCTGCAGCCATTTTCATTACAAAGCACAAAATGGATGGTCCCTAACCTCGAGAATCTTCACAATTGTCGACGAGTTGAACTGCACTCATCTGATCAAAATCAAACTTAAAATGACAGTTCACTTTCAACTGTTAAATAATATGATATGCAGGCTTCTGCTTTCCTAGTTACAGTCTATCCACTGTGGTATGCATATTAGTACAAATGTGAGAGTGCATATTTATTAAAGATTTGCTTCAAAAAGCGATGAAAGACATAGGCATTGCCGCGGGCGGTGATAACAAGATGCCGGAAAACGAACAAGCAGAAAGAATATGGGCTGAAGAAGTGTAAACGACGACGCGGCGGCCCGTAAAGGTGTTGCCGTCCTATTAAATGAATAATATCAAAAGAAAGAAAAAAAAAGTAAAAAATTTCGCGCTCGTAATCAAGACAGAAAGCAACTAAAGGAAATCTTTGTTTTACGTCCCACGTTATGCCGCTTAGGCTAAAAGAGGCGCTGATTATGAGAAATGATTGAAATGGTGGTGGAATGAAGAAAGTGGGAGGAAACGGGAGAACCCCGCGGTAACCCACCGCACATAGTTTTTGTCCACCATAAAGTTAACTTGGCGGGGGCTCAAGACAGAAAGACGGTTGGAAAAACAAATAAACGATGTTGCATCCCGTAAAAATGTTCGCGACCTATGAAATCAATATTTTTTCTTAAAGAAAAAAAAGAATTAAAAAGAGAAAAAAAGGTCAAAATTTCGCGCTCGCTTCGCTCGCGATCAGCAGAGAAAAGAGGACGTGACGCACCCCTAAAAGTGTTGGCGACCGATTGAATAAATATTGTGGGTAAAAAAAAAAAAAAAAAAAAAAAAAAAGTCAAAAATTTCGCGCTCGCTTCGCTCGCGATCAGCACAGAAAGAAGGACGTGACGCGCCCCTAAAGGTGTTGGCAACCGATTCAATACATATTGTCGGTAAAAAAAAAAAAAAAAAAAAAAAAAAAAAAAAAAAAAAAAACGCTCGCTTCGCTCGCGATCGACATGAAAAAGGCAACGACGTGACGCCCCGTAAAATTGTCGGCGACCTATTCAATCAATATATTCGGTTGAAAAACAAAGTCAAAAGTTTCCCAATCGCTTCCCTCCCGATCGACATAAAAAAAAAGGCAACCCCTTCACCTCTCCTTATGCATTCATCAGTAAACATACAACCATAGATCACAATACCACTCACATCACCTATCAGTTCTCCACGTCCATCAAGATCCAATCATCGCCCTGGCCCTTTATGATGATACACAACATTACATGTTATTGTGTGCATTGCCCCGCGTTACAATACATGACCAAAAAAAAGAGAAAAAGAGCTGCACTGCCTTCAGTGTAGACATGTTCGTATTCGTAGAAAATGATTTTAGGTACACGATAGTACAGTAATCTATCTTCACATGCTTCAGATGTGAACGATACCTACACATGAAGAGGGCTCCCGAGGTTTCCTTTTCCAATAGGATGGAGCTCCACCACACTTGCAGAATGACGAGAAGTTATGTTAATAAATATATCCCAGAGTGTTTCGTAACTCGCCCTTGGTCCTAATGATGAAGCGTTCTTCAGATGGCCCCGATGTCTCCACACATGATACTATGCGACTTCTTTTCACGAGGCTCTCAAAGATCACGTTTGTGTCCTAACATTCTCTGCAGATATGACACAGCTGCGATAGCGGATCACAGAAGCCTTTCCTCTCCTTACAAGAGACGTGTTCATTCGAGTATGTGAGTAATTCGACTATCGATTAAATATCTCCCGTGTCACGATAGTAGTCACTTTCAATTCTTCTAACGAAGGTAAGAAAAAATGCTATACAAACTTCCTTTCGGTATATAAAGGATTAGGGGCCCAGAGAATATTTTCTTTCAAGAGGATACATTCTTTTTCGAACACCCTGTATATAGATCCTCTAATTATAACTGCAAACAAAATGTTGATTTTGCAATTGCTTCCATGAGAGAATATTCTGTGCACTTTCTTTCTGAAGGGCCGGGCCTAAACGTTTTCCTTAATCATTAAATTTAGTAGTTATCTACAATTACATAGTTTTCCATTGTTCTCAAAATAAAGATTTTTCTCTATGAATTGTTGAATGTTGCTAGGGATATTGAAGTAATTCTTTTTAGTGTTTTTTTCTTTACAATAATGTACTGAACGCCTGCATTAAGGAAGTTCGTGTGTCCATCTTGCAAAATGTTTCGTCTTTTTTCATGCCCACTAAGGTAAATATTCATTTTGCTCTTTTCTCTGTATGCAAACCACATTTCTTAAAGGCAACATTTTCATACAAATGTAGTACTAAAAACTTCTAATTGGCAACATCTGGGCTGCGAAGAGGAAAAAGAAAGAAATCTCGTACGTATTCGCGCGCAATTCGGAATTAGCCAATGAAAAGCACAAAAGCGGCCACCATCTCTCTCTCTTTCTTATTAACGGTTTTGTACTTTCTGCAGTTCTATCAGTGCTGCTAACCTCTTACTATATCATTGAATATGTATGTTTAGATATATATATATATATATATATATATATATATATATATATTTTTTTTTTTACAAAAAATCATACTACTACGGAATAATATTAAATGCCTTTAAACCCTCATTTCTGTTTGCACTTTCTGTTACACTACCTTCCCCGAACTTCTTTCAAGTTATTAAGTGCAGAACGGGGAGTTATACATATTTACTTGCGCTTTGACAATATCTGCACATTGTGTAATAATAGGAGACGTATAAAATAAAACTATATACTAATACGTATATATATATATATATATATATATATATATATATATATATACAGTACACATTCCACTATCCGAGGCTTTCCTTTTCTTTTCTTGCTGACGATAAATTACGCTTTTAGAAATGTTGTCTGAAAACAATAAGAATATGTGCAAAAAATACAATCAGAGGTAGAGGTCTTTAACAGGAAATAAGCAAGGGAGTTGAAAAATTTTTTATGCATGTAAAAAATATAGACATGAACCAACTTGTGAAATAAAAAGACCAGAAAACTACTCTTTCTAAATTATGTGTAAACTTTTTACCGAAAACGAAAGTTGCACGAAAGACTTTTTGTCCGTTTTTTGGCCTCCGGTGCTTGGGGTCCCTGATTCAATCCCAGCTCGTGCCGTGTGAACTTTGTCGTGCATAAAGACCGTGCTCATGGGTTTTCTCGGGTTTCTCCCGTTTCCTCCCACTTTCTTCATTCAGTACTCATCATCACCGTCTCCTTTAGCGTAACCGGTATAAGTATGCGACGTAAATCTAAATATTTCATTTCATTTCCCTTTTCTGCTCATACTGCTGATTATGCGCGATTATGCCAACATCCAACTCCGCGGATAATCGTGCGATTACTGTATATACAACTAATACAGATACAACTAATTATATTATCAGTTACAGTATCGGTTTTTATTTACTAATTTGCCTCACTTTATTTGCATCCCTGCAGTAAATAATTCTTATCGATAATAGTTAAAATGTATATTACATTTTAGTGCTTCACGACTGAATGATCATCTGCCTTACGTTATCTCGCAGCTGAAGAGAATGCTACACTGAAAACTACCTTGCGTTATAAAGGGTAAGTGAAACATATCTTAAAAATATCTTTCATACATTTCATTGTGTACATTAAAGAATGTAAGTTTGCCTTTTTCCTGTAATCAATACTTAATAAAGGATTTATTTTTATTTATTTATATACAATTTCATACGTGGTTCGTGATAGTAAACTCGATAGGACACAGTGGCACTATGAACATCCGAATCACTCATCATTCGAACATTCAAATATTTATTCGAATATTAGTATATTCCAAGTAATGTTAACGACGTTAATATGCTTGCCTTTATAGTTAATAATGTCAATTCTTACTTAAAACATACTTCCTTAACAGGACATTGAAGAAAAGGTAGTTGCCAACGGCCATACCATGCTGAATATACCGGTTCTCGTCCGATCACCGAAGTCAAGCAGCATCGGGCCTGGTCAGTACTTGGATGGGTGACCGCCTGGGAACACCAGGTGCTGTTGGTATACTTTTTCTAATTTTGTTTTTCACAAAGACGAATATTCTCACATCGTTCACCACGATAATTTCGTAATCATGCATTACTTAAAACAATTAGCAACGCTTTCCACGCGCTGGTCTTTTTGAGTATTCACCGACAAACCTACGTAGCTACAATAACTCACTCGAAGCCATATGCATTCGCCAACGGCCATACCATGCTGAATATACCGGTTCTCGTCCGATCACCGAAGTCAAGCAGCATCGGGCCTGGTCAGTACTTGGATGGGTGACCGCCTGGGAACACCAGGTGCTGTTGGCATCTCTTTTTCAAATTTCATTATCCTTCAAGTACGAAAATACTAGAAACATTAATTTTATAGTACTTTCAAGAGATAATTTATCAACATTATTTCATAGCGATTAATCGATATTCTAAGCGTTATACCCACTATTTCTTACACTAACAGCCTGTTTATTTGCACGGCACATTAAAATAACCTGATTTCCGATCCGTGTGCACCTACTACTATACTTAACACGGAATGTATTACCACTTTTTAAAAGTAAATTATTATGACTAAGTGTAGATCTCCGGCGAGTAAATGCCTTTCGTATACAAGCACGACACATCTCCGCTATGTGCTTTACTTTTTTACTAACAGCATATAGAAATTGGATTTCAACGTGTTTCTACATAACAGAATGAAGCAAATTTCGTGATTTAACTCTTTCGAATAATGTGTTGGTCCTGACAAGGACCGTTTGAAATGAAAAATCTTGAAGAAGATTTTTACTTAGAGCTTGTGTACTTGGTAACAGCCTTCGTACCCTCACTTACAGCGTGCTTGGCAAGTTCACCAGGCAAAAGAAGGCGCACAGCTGTTTGGATTTCCCGGCTGGTGATAGTTGACCGCTTATTGTAATGGGCCAAACGAGAAGCTTCAGCAGCAATACGCTCGAAGATGTCATTAACAAAGCTGTTCATGATACTCATAGCTTTGCTAGATATGCCAGTGTCAGGATGCACTTGCTTCAAAACTTTGTAGATGTAAATGGCATAGCTCTCCTTCCTCCTCCTCTTCTTCTTCTTATCTCCCTTGGAGATATTCTTTTGGGCTTTACCAGCCTTCTTTGCAGCCTTTCCGCTAGTTTTTGGTGGCATGATGACTCACTCGTTCAGCAAAATTAGATGTGTCCGCCGATTTATCGACTTCATTTAAATTACAGTACGTGTTTCAATTCGCGCCAACTGCCTTGCTTTTCATTTGATGCACTCGGGTGCACGCTTGAAGTAGTAACAAAACTGACTTGATTCATGGGAGGCCGCAATTTTTCCTCTCATCTTATTACGAAAGAATATTGAACAATGTCTGGTCGCGGCAAAGGTGGAAAAGTCAAGGGAAAGAGCAAGTCCCGCTCCAGCAGGGCTGGCCTTCAATTCCCAGTAGGCAGAATCCATCGTCTTTTGCGAAAGGGTAACTATGCCGAACGAGTTGGTGCTGGCGCTCCCGTGTATTTGGCTGCAGTCATGGAATACCTGGCAGCTGAAGTTCTTGAGTTGGCAGGCAACGCTGCTCGTGACAACAAGAAGACTAGGATTATTCCACGTCATCTGCAGTTAGCTATCCGTAACGACGAGGAATTAAACAAGTTGTTGTCTGGAGTTACAATCGCTCAGGGTGGTGTTTTGCCCAACATTCAAGCTGTACTTCTGCCCAAGAAAACTGAGAAGAAGGCATAAATGTAAGACCTATATCTCATACAAATCGGCCCTTATGAGGGCCACAAACCCCTTTATAGAGGAGATTTACGATTGAAATGAATTGTTTTCGATATACAGACTCATCAAAAGTGTCTGAGATAGTTGCTTAGTTTCATTCGAAATTCTCGCTGCTATTCGATTAATTAGTATATGTGTAGTCGTCGATCGTAATTGAAGCCCATAGGAAGTCACACTAACTTTAGAATACTCCAAACAGCGATGTGCTTAGTTCCCACTACATTATTAATTATAAGATCATTACCTTTTGTATTGTCGCTAGCTACATTTTTTTGATATTTGCGTACATCGGGCTCATATTACCCAGAGGACAGGACAGTCGAGCCCAGATTCTCAGCAATGGAAGAAAACCTCATACCACATATTCTCATGTACTTCATGCTAGACAAAGGAATTTCCAACATTCTTAAAGCACTCATGTTTCTCTCTTGCGTTGGCTTGGCTGAAATTACTCTGTTCAATATGTTCTCGACATTTATTATTGTTCATTACTATGCCCCAATGACATCATGAACAGAGCGGATCAGAAAACTTTCCTAAATTTCTTTTGCAACATAGTAATGACATTAAATGCACACTTAAGTACGATTTATTCTTTGCAAGGTCGATATTCATATTTGTGTGATATGTGTTATATGTATATGGTTTGTAATACGCAACTACTCTTATTCTCTGATCTCAGAACTCATTTGCTACTGTGCCCAACGAGCGAGCCTAGGTTTCTTGTAACTACTGCCTTTCTTTAGTAAATAATGTGAAGTATACAATGCATTAACCTACATCTCATATTTGTATTACTCTTTATTTTAGTAACCCGCTACGAAGTGTCATTAATTTACATGTAAATCACAATAGACACTACCGCAAAAGAAAGAAATCGAACCCAAGACCACGTAAACAAGATAAAGGACAAGATTCAGGTTTCTAACGCATTATTCGCCCCTCACAGCACAGTATAGAAGTTGTATAAGCCTCTATACGTACATCCTACTGTCAGAACAGAAATTCCGACTTGCGTTTCGCATCTCTCATGCTCGCTACTTCCAACAAATCGCCAATTTCCAACCAGAACCCCTTCTCCAGCATTAATACTGCTACATGATATGAATACGTATACATGAACGTACATAATGTAAAAAAAAACGTATGATTTTCTCAAATTAATCTCTCTACGTCTGTAATTTAGTGTGCATCAAAAGGCTTTAATGTAGTTACACGAATTCTTATAATCTAACAGAAAATCGCACAAAGTAAATCTTTCCCTTTATATAAATTTGTTGGCTCTGAAAAGAGCCGTTTATGCCAATTTTATATCCAAAATAGGAGGAACCCCAACTTAACCTCCGAAACCGTACAGGGTTCTTCCTTGCCTCTTCAAGGCATACACAACATCCATAGCTGTCACTGTCTTCCTCTTGGCGTGTTCTGTGTATGTAACAGCATCTCTGATTACGTTCTCCAGGAATACTTTCAATACTCCTCGGGTCTCTTCATAAATGAGACCAGAGATACGCTTCACACCACCACGGCGAGCAAGACGCCTAATAGCGGGTTTGGTGATACCCTGGATGTTGTCACGAAGAACTTTACGGTGGCGCTTGGCACCTCCTTTGCCAAGACCCTTGCCTCCTTTTCCACGTCCTGTCATTTCGATATGTTACTGCTTCGCTCACCACACACGAGAAATACAAGCCCAAGCAGCCCAAGACTCGTGGTTTTGTTCCTTCGATCATGCAGGGAAAGCACGGAGGAAAAACACAAAACGTGTCTAAGCCAATGAGAACTGTCCTTTTCGACTGACTTTATCCAATGAGAAATAGCTTGATTTAACGGTTTTGCTCTTTATATAACTTGACTTCATTCAGCGCGCAATACAAATACGACCATCTAACCCATCTCTGTACGCAGAGTAGAGTCTGTTTTCGTTGTGGCGAAAGTCACACTTCACCTTGTGGAAGACCAATTAACCGCATGTTCTGCGCCACCTGTAAGACAATAGGACACCGCACAGGAAGCAGTGACTGCCCCAAGAGGCCACACTTCACAGAAAGAAGACAAATCATCCCAAACATTTTGAATACAACAGAATTCCCACCACTACCAGAAACTGGCCCTTGCAAGGATCACCACCAGACCTCCACAATTCCAGAAGATGAAGAAGCAGAAGAACCCGACCAGCAACAGACCACTCCAAATTCAGATTTTCAAGACCAAATTAACGAAGCAATAGAACGAGCCACAAATTCCATCATGAAATGGGTAGCATCAATACTTGCAATAGTAACAGAACCCCCGAAACAAAAAACACTCCATCAGGCCATTTCTCAAGCCACCAGACAAATTTTTCGAAAACAGTTAAATATTCTCACAACCACTCATGGCAATATCTATATCACTCATAAAAATTTATCCCCATTTCCACAGAAAAACAACACATCTAATTCTTCTCACATCACATAAATCATCCCACCTACATTAACACACACACAATGTTTTTGAACTCAATGCCAAAAACTTCTCTCTTCGGCACTCTTCACGGATTCACAAAGAGAAGAAGATAGAAGATCAAAAGCTCCAACCAAGAAGATAAGAAGACTTTCAACGGCCAAGTACAGGACCACGAACAGGACCATCTACCTGATGGACGCACTTATGCATCGGCTTCACTCAACATCGGAAGCACACAATCAGCAGACCCAAGAACAGAAGCCTTCGTGTTAAGACTTGTTGAGACCAGTTGTGCGCTTATCATCGCTGCTACCAACTCATCACATCAATTTATTAATATTTTCTCTGGATGAAGTAGCTAATAGCTAATATATCCTTCCATCTTCTGATGGTAAACAGACTATGCCTATGCCTATGCCTATGCCTATCAGCGCGCAATTATTTGAAACAAGTCGTGACAGTTGCAATGGCACGTACCAAGCAGACAGCTAGGAAATCTACTGGAGGCAAAGCTCCTCGAAAGCAGCTTGCCACCAAAGCTGCAAGAAAGAGTGCTCCAGCTACCGGTGGAGTGAAAAAGCCCCATCGTTACAGGCCTGGTACTGTGGCTCTCCGAGAAATTCGTCGTTACCAGAAGAGCACTGAATTGCTCATCCGCAAGCTGCCCTTCCAACGACTCGTCCGAGAAATTGCACAAGATTTCAAGACAGATCTTCGCTTCCAAAGCTCAGCTGTCATGGCTTTACAGGAGGCAAGTGAAGCTTACCTTGTAGGGCTTTTCGAAGACACCAACTTGTGTGCTATTCACGCAAAGAGAGTCACAATCATGCCTAAGGACATTCAGCTTGCTCGCCGCATCCGTGGGGAACGTGCTTAAGTTTGAAGTTCTGGCACTGAGTTCAAAAACGGTCCTTTTTAGGACCAATACACTACTTAGAGATGCTGTTATCCTAACAAGGATCTTGTCCATACTTGTTATCTTTTTTTTTTAAATTCTCACGCCGTATGTTGCATAGTTAATACATCTACCTTCGTTTTCCTGTCGTTTCGTATATCATCCTATCTTTCAAGTATATTCTTTAGTTTTCCCCTATGTTTACCGATTGATTATCTTCGTTTTATGTGGTCAAGGGTTCGATTTTGCCATATGTTGCATAACTTAACTTCGATTCAACCACTGTTTGCCCTTCTCAACGTTATTAATCTGATAGAACTCGCAGGCGAAATATGTACTTCTTCCAAGGTAGCAAAAGTAATATTATTTTGTCAGAGGTCGCTGCTGTTGAATGCAAACGTTAAACTAAACTTTCTTTAAGTGTCTGTTTGTACTTAACATCAGTTCAATTGTACACCTACATTTCTGCTGGTGTTACTATTTTTCTTTATAGCAATATTACGAATTATAAGACGGTATCCGTGGTTATTAGCGTGTTCCCTTTTCCTAACACTTTCTCATTACACCAGTATTTCCATCATTCATTAGGCGTAATCACCCGTCTCCTTTATCATAAAAATCATAATAGTACGACGTTAAATTGAAACATAGTCTACTTCACTTTCACGAGTTGTAATAAGTTCGAACATTTCTTTCACCCCAGCCTTGAAAAGAGTTGATTTTAGTTTAGTGTCCCTTTCAGCAGCAAGGCTGTTTCAAACGTGGACCTACTTATTAACGTGCAATGCGAAACATTTGAGCTCCCACCGAGAATCGAACCCAGTCAGCCTGCAAAAGTTTTTCTAACAAATGCATTAAGTGCGTTTTCTGTACTGTTTCGCTACTTGAAGATAGGAACAAGGAAAAAGTAAGTGATCACAAATTGACATTACGTAATGTGTTCCCCATTTTTTTTCGAGTACACCATTCTTGACACCCGTGAAAGCTTTCTTTCCCCACCCTCAATTCCCCTCTGTTATAAAGCACTTACATCAAGAAGTGCTTCGGTTAAAAAGAAAACTCAAAGTCCCTTGCGTGTATACTATACATTGCTATGAATGAACATGTGATAATGATAGGAAAAGCACAATTTTACTCTTCTCAAAGTATTTGATGGCTCTAAAAAGAGCCGTTTTAAAATGTCAGATGATTTACTGACACATTTACTTCTTCTTTGGTGCAGCCTTCTTAGCACTTTTCGGTTTTGCTGTAGCCTTCTTTGGCTTCGGGGCCTTTGGCTTCTTGGGAGTTTTTGCCTTCTTCACTTTAGATGGTGATTTCTTAGGTTTGGGAGCAGCAGCCTTTTTCTTTTCACCAGTCTTCTTGGGACGTTTAGCTGCTGGCTTTTTCGCAGGCTTCTTCTCCTTTGATGCTGATCGTTTCGCCTTGGTTGAAGATCCACCTTCAGGCTTCTCCTTCAGCGATGAAGCACTAAGCTTAAACGATCCAGATGCACCTTTTCCCTTGGTCTGAACCAAAGACCCAGAAGCAACTGCACTTCTCAAGTATTTCTTGATAAATGGAGCAAGCTTCTCGGCATCCACTTTGTAGTTCTGAGAGATGTATTTCTTAATAGCTTGCAGTGAACTTCCTCCCCTTTCCTTCAAATTCTTGATGGCGTTGTTCACCATTTCTGATGTTCTTGGATGAGAAGGTGTTGTTTTTGGTTTCTTAGGCTTTGCAGACTTCTTAGGAGAAGCCTGTGCCGGGGCTGCAGGTGCTGATGCCGTATCTGCCATTGCTTTCTGCAATAAACTCAACGATACTGAAGAATGAAATTTTCGCTAGCAGGCAGCGTTGAGTTTGGTTACGGAGCGCGGACCGGATAGAAAGCACTTGCTGAGGCGGGCTGAGGTAAACAGAAGTTCGTAGTTGCCACAACGATAAGTGTGTTTCCTTCTATTTTGATAAACGATTTTTTTCAGGTATTCAATGAATGCACCAGATCCTATTCTTCCTTACTGGCTAGAAGAAACTTTATTCCACATAACTCAAAAGGCATTTGTTTTTATTCGCTTTTCTATTTTATGTTTCAGTCATTGCTAAGTCGGTCACACTACTTTTTCACCCTCCTTGTGCTTATAATTTTCATAATTTAACATGGAAATACTTATCAATAAATAATTATATTACCATGGTAATTAACTTCAATCCTTCCTGTGATTATACGCAAAGTACCATCTTCGTACTGCTTACTATAGTTCAATGAAGGGAATCTATAAAGTAACGCGTGTCGCACACATCTGCCTTGCAAACTCCCTGGCCTACTTCCAATGTATAGACTTTTATTTCAAATCCTGATTTAATTTCATAATTTTCTGTAGATTTTAACATTTTATTACCCAGCTTCTTAATACGAATGACAATCAAGCCTAAATATTTATTCCCTTTAACTTTATTTTTCTTTTTTATTTTGTGCCTTGTTTCATATTTGTTCTTACGTTAGCAATTAACGCACTTACCGTAGTTATGTATGAACAGGTTGTTTCTATATTTATTTTATTCCAAATAAATTAAATATATATACGGATTATTTTATGGTAGTTGATATTTTCTGTTGTTTCCTACGTGAATTGAGGAAACGCACGGACTTTCGCCTAATTCTTGTGCTACTTTCATATGTCTGTATCTGTCGAATGCTGTCGATCTGTCGAAATGTGTATTACTATCTGTCGATTCATCGAGTGAACTGAATTCGTTAACCATTTCACCAGGCGCGCATGCATTTTTTTTTCTTCTAAGGGATCCAAGCTTCGGGGGGCAAGGTTCCAATACTACAAGCCACTATGTCTATATACTATTATTCTGCATTCGAAAACACGATAAATATTCCACTTACTTTTTCACAAAAACATGATACAGACAGAGTACAGATGAAGTGTAAGATCAGATTTATATTGATGATACATCAATATTTTCCCTGTTAATAACTACATTTAATGAGAAAGTCTGCAAATGTATGTTCACTTAGGAACTTTTGCGAGGAGTCCGCACCCGGTGGACACCCCGTGAGTACGCCTCTGCACTTGACTATACTTCGAATTATACTGCAAACAGTTGTATTTTAGTTTCCCCGTTTAGTTCATCGATATCATTAACACAAAGAAAATAGATGTTATAGATGCGTATTCTCAGTTCTCGCTTTATATCCGGACGTCTGCAAAAATCTACTCCTTTTCTTTCTTTCACGCATCCACCAAACTAACAATGATTTGTATTATAATATTTGCGCATAAAATGTATATCTCATACCTTCCATGTTCTCAAGTATTCATAGACAAAAACGGTTATTTTCTGCGAACAAATTGTCCAAACACAGTGCAAATGTCATCTATAGATTGTCCTGGTTCCGTCTGCGTGTACATAACAATGCGTCATAATCATACATTGCACATTAAGGATATCAATTAATCTTCCCAAATTCCTAGATATGCCTGGCAAAAGTTCCGCGTGTTGTAAGGATATTACATTTGTACTACCGACAAGGTGGTATCTTCCAACATTGAAGTTCAATAAACCCCAAATGTGTCGGATATAGTATTTGATTTCTTGTCTCATTGTTTGCGTCAGAGATGTCTTCTCAAGTTAGGATTTACGATACATACAGGATGAGTTGTATATATTGTTGCTGCCAGCTCTATATTAATCCCATATTTGTAAACGAATAAAAACAGTATTCTAATTATAACAATGTGCTCACAATTAATTTTATTCTTAATTGTTATACGTATTGTTGATTAAAAATGAAAATGTTGCTAAGTGAATTTTATTAATATTTTCTGTTGCGTGATATAGGAAGTGAGTGAAATATTGGAGGAATATAGTGTGCGTAGCAGATGATGTGCAGTGGCTTTGGATCGCCTGTGATAAGGTAAGGCATTTGCTATTTTAATTAACGCATTTTATATACTGTAATCCTAATTATTTTTATGTGAATGTGCTTACTACTTGTGTATTCAGTGGGACCGATGTTTTAATATGTATGGTCAAGCAGTGTCGAGCCTGGTCAGTGTGTGGATAGGTGACCATTTTTTGTAAATCGATAACATTTAACTTTGTAAACACGGATGAAGTAGAAGTATATTTATTTTATTTTTTACCTCAAATATGTAGGACACTTCTCCTTTGTACATCAATTATTATTATTAGTTCAACTTGTTTACAAGTTAAATGAAAAGAATAGTCGTTATCGTGTGATGATTGTGCTCATTAGGCTAAAGAAGACTCGTGATAAGAAAGAAAAGAAGAACGGTGCTCAAGTTTCGTCACAGCATATTCTCAAAAATTTACAGGCAAAATTCAGTGTTCTGCATGAAAAGGCATATTTGTACGAAAAAAAAAAAAATTCTGCAGACGACAGAATTAAATAAAGTAATACACATGTATTTTAGAGTTACTGGTGTAAAATCATTACAAGTGCTTTGCCAGGTGGCCAATAAAAAGCACGAATACTATTTAAGGGAGCCAAAACAGGAGAAAGCTGGGGGCCTGAGCGATAGCAAGAATGTGCGTCCAAAGTGAACAGGAGCGAAGGCGACGCGGGTATACGTATAAGCAAGGGTAGTGGAAACCAGTTAGTTTTCGAGTTTCAATAGCACTTGTCATGCATCCATACTAGTAGCGCCCCGCTTGTAAACATTAAGTACACTATGCAAGAATACACCGCCGGTGGAAAATAGTACCTAATACAGTTATCTTTCATATATACTGACTTATTTTACAGTAGTAACCCAACACTAGTAAACGTAAAATAAAAGTGTATAACTTTATATTTAATTCTATCGCCTGGCTTAGTTTTTCACCTGTAAGATGTACTTATTTAGAGCAAGTTTCTTAACTAGCAAATTAAACCGAGAACCACAGCAACCATATATATATTCTTATGATGTACTTTTCTTTGAGTGGTGTTCTCTGTCTATTGAATAACATTTTCTCAGTTTAATGCTAGCAAAAAACAAAACAAAATCAAAGTGTTTCTATATAAATTTAGTTCACCGTGTTGTAATATCACATGGAATTGAAAAACGAATAGTCGAACCTCTGCTATCTCGATCAAACTTCTCAGGATGATATACTGACTTACCGCAGAAGTTCGACTGAATACGTTTCTCAGTTCCATGGGAGAACCTGGAGAAGCAAAAGCCTGCGCAACGGAAAATACTAAATAAACTTGTAGAGCAGGTCAAGATGTATCATCATGCCAAGTTTCATTCAGATCAGAGAAGTTTGGCTGCAGCCATTTTCATTACAAAGCACAAAATGGATGGTCCCTAACCTCGAGAATCTTCACAATTGTCGACGAGTTGAACTGCACTCATCTGATCAAAATCAAACTTAAAATGACAGTTCACTTTCAACTGTTAAATAATATGATATGCAGGCTTCTGCTTTCCTAGTTACAGTCTATCCACTGTGGTATGCATATTAGTACAAATGTGAGAGTGCATATTTATTAAAGATTTGCTTCAAAAAGCGATGAAAGACATAGGCATTGCCGCGGGCGGTGATAACAAGATGCCGGAAAACGAACAAGCAGAAAGAATATGGGCTGAAGAAGTGTAAACGACGACGCGGCGGCCCGTAAAGGTGTTGCCGTCCTATTAAATGAATAATATCAAAAGAAAGAAAAAAAAAGTAAAAAATTTCGCGCTCGTAATCAAGACAGAAAGCAACTAAAGGAAATCTTTGTTTTACGTCCCACGTTATGCCGCTTAGGCTAAAAGAGGCGCTGATTATGAGAAATGATTGAAATGGTGGTGGAATGAAGAAAGTGGGAGGAAACGGGAGAACCCCGCGGTAACCCACCGCACATAGTTTTTGTCCACCATAAAGTTAACTTGGCGGGGGCTCAAGACAGAAAGACGGTTGGAAAAACAAATAAACGATGTTGCATCCCGTAAAAATGTTCGCGACCTATGAAATCAATATTTTTTCTTAAAGAAAAAAAAGAATTAAAAAGAGAAAAAAAGGTCAAAATTTCGCGCTCGCTTCGCTCGCGATCAGCAGAGAAAAGAGGACGTGACGCACCCCTAAAAGTGTTGGCGACCGATTGAATAAATATTGTGGGTAAAAAAAAAAAAAAAAAAAAAAAAAAAGTCAAAAATTTCGCGCTCGCTTCGCTCGCGATCAGCACAGAAAGAAGGACGTGACGCGCCCCTAAAGGTGTTGGCAACCGATTCAATACATATTGTCGGTAAAAAAAAAAAAAAAAAAAAAAAAAAAAAAAAAAAAAACGCTCGCTTCGCTCGCGATCGACATGAAAAAGGCAACGACGTGACGCCCCGTAAAATTGTCGGCGACCTATTCAATCAATATATTCGGTTGAAAAACAAAGTCAAAAGTTTCCCAATCGCTTCCCTCCCGATCGACATAAAAAAAAAGGCAACCCCTTCACCTCTCCTTATGCATTCATCAGTAAACATACAACCATAGATCACAATACCACTCACATCACCTATCAGTTCTCCACGTCCATCAAGATCCAATCATCGCCCTGGCCCTTTATGATGATACACAACATTACATGTTATTGTGTGCATTGCCCCGCGTTACAATACATGACCAAAAAAAAGAGAAAAAGAGCTGCACTGCCTTCAGTGTAGACATGTTCGTATTCGTAGAAAATGATTTTAGGTACACGATAGTACAGTAATCTATCTTCACATGCTTCAGATGTGAACGATACCTACACATGAAGAGGGCTCCCGAGGTTTCCTTTTCCAATAGGATGGAGCTCCACCACACTTGCAGAATGACGAGAAGTTATGTTAATAAATATATCCCAGAGTGTTTCGTAACTCGCCCTTGGTCCTAATGATGAAGCGTTCTTCAGATGGCCCCGATGTCTCCACACATGATACTATGCGACTTCTTTTCACGAGGCTCTCAAAGATCACGTTTGTGTCCTAACATTCTCTGCAGATATGACACAGCTGCGATAGCGGATCACAGAAGCCTTTCCTCTCCTTACAAGAGACGTGTTCATTCGAGTATGTGAGTAATTCGACTATCGATTAAATATCTCCCGTGTCACGATAGTAGTCACTTTCAATTCTTCTAACGAAGGTAAGAAAAAATGCTATACAAACTTCCTTTCGGTATATAAAGGATTAGGGGCCCAGAGAATATTTTCTTTCAAGAGGATACATTCTTTTTCGAACACCCTGTATATAGATCCTCTAATTATAACTGCAAACAAAATGTTGATTTTGCAATTGCTTCCATGAGAGAATATTCTGTGCACTTTCTTTCTGAAGGGCCGGGCCTAAACGTTTTCCTTAATCATTAAATTTAGTAGTTATCTACAATTACATAGTTTTCCATTGTTCTCAAAATAAAGATTTTTCTCTATGAATTGTTGAATGTTGCTAGGGATATTGAAGTAATTCTTTTTAGTGTTTTTTTCTTTACAATAATGTACTGAACGCCTGCATTAAGGAAGTTCGTGTGTCCATCTTGCAAAATGTTTCGTCTTTTTTCATGCCCACTAAGGTAAATATTCATTTTGCTCTTTTCTCTGTATGCAAACCACATTTCTTAAAGGCAACATTTTCATACAAATGTAGTACTAAAAACTTCTAATTGGCAACATCTGGGCTGCGAAGAGGAAAAAGAAAGAAATCTCGTACGTATTCGCGCGCAATTCGGAATTAGCCAATGAAAAGCACAAAAGCGGCCACCATCTCTCTCTCTTTCTTATTAACGGTTTTGTACTTTCTGCAGTTCTATCAGTGCTGCTAACCTCTTACTATATCATTGAATATGTATGTTTAGATATATATATATATATATATATATATATATATATTTTTTTTTTTACAAAAAATCATACTACTACGGAATAATATTAAATGCCTTTAAACCCTCATTTCTGTTTGCACTTTCTGTTACACTACCTTCCCCGAACTTCTTTCAAGTTATTAAGTGCAGAACGGGGAGTTATACATATTTACTTGCGCTTTGACAATATCTGCACATTGTGTAATAATAGGAGACGTATAAAATAAAACTATATACTAATACGTATATATATATATATATATATATATATATATATATATATATATACAGTACACATTCCACTATCCGAGGCTTTCCTTTTCTTTTCTTGCTGACGATAAATTACGCTTTTAGAAATGTTGTCTGAAAACAATAAGAATATGTGCAAAAAATACAATCAGAGGTAGAGGTCTTTAACAGGAAATAAGCAAGGGTGAAAAATTTTTTATGCATGTAAAAAATATAGACATGAACCAACTTGTGAAATAAAAAGACCAGAAAACTACTCTTTCTAAATTATGTGTAAACTTTTTACCGAAAACGAAAGTTGCACGAAAGACTTTTTGTCCGTTTTTTGGCCTCCGGTGCTTGGGGTCCCTGATTCAATCCCAGCTCGTGCCGTGTGAACTTTGTCGTGCATAAAGACCGTGCTCATGGGTTTTCTCGGGTTTCTCCCGTTTCCTCCCACTTTCTTCATTCAGTACTCATCATCACCGTCTCCTTTAGCGTAACCGGTATAAGTATGCGACGTAAATCTAAATATTTCATTTCATTTCCCTTTTCTGCTCATACTGCTGATTATGCGCGATTATGCCAACATCCAACTCCGCGGATAATCGTGCGATTACTGTATATACAACTAATACAGATACAACTAATTATATTATCAGTTACAGTATCGGTTTTTATTTACTAATTTGCCTCACTTTATTTGCATCCCTGCAGTAAATAATTCTTATCGATAATAGTTAAAATGTATATTACATTTTAGTGCTTCACGACTGAATGATCATCTGCCTTACGTTATCTCGCAGCTGAAGAGAATGCTACACTGAAAACTACCTTGCGTTATAAAGGGTAAGTGAAACATATCTTAAAAATATCTTTCATACATTTCATTGTGTACATTAAAGAATGTAAGTTTGCCTTTTTCCTGTAATCAATACTTAATAAAGGATTTATTTTTATTTATTTATATACAATTTCATACGTGGTTCGTGATAGTAAACTCGATAGGACACAGTGGCACTATGAACATCCGAATCACTCATCATTCGAACATTCAAATATTTATTCGAATATTAGTATATTCCAAGTAATGTTAACGACGTTAATATGCTTGCCTTTATAGTTAATAATGTCAATTCTTACTTAAAACATACTTCCTTAACAGGACATTGAAGAAAAGGTAGTTGCCAACGGCCATACCATGCTGAATATACCGGTTCTCGTCCGATCACCGAAGTCAAGCAGCATCGGGCCTGGTCAGTACTTGGATGGGTGACCGCCTGGGAACACCAGGTGCTGTTGGTATACTTTTTCTAATTTTGTTTTTCACAAAGACGAATATTCTCACATCGTTCACCACGATAATTTCGTAATCATGCATTACTTAAAACAATTAGCAACGCTTTCCACGCGCTGGTCTTTTTGAGTATTCACCGACAAACCTACGTAGCTACAATAACTCACTCGAAGCCATATGCATTCGCCAACGGCCATACCATGCTGAATATACCGGTTCTCGTCCGATCACCGAAGTCAAGCAGCATCGGGCCTGGTCAGTACTTGGATGGGTGACCGCCTGGGAACACCAGGTGCTGTTGGCATCTCTTTTTCAAATTTCATTATCCTTCAAGTACGAAAATACTAGAAACATTAATTTTATAGTACTTTCAAGAGATAATTTATCAACATTATTTCATAGCGATTAATCGATATTCTAAGCGTTATACCCACTATTTCTTACACTAACAGCCTGTTTATTTGCACGGCACATTAAAATAACCTGATTTCCGATCCGTGTGCACCTACTACTATACTTAACACGGAATGTATTACCACTTTTTAAAAGTAAATTATTATGACTAAGTGTAGATCTCCGGCGAGTAAATGCCTTTCGTATACAAGCACGACACATCTCCGCTATGTGCTTTACTTTTTTACTAACAGCATATAGAAATTGGATTTCAACGTGTTTCTACATAACAGAATGAAGCAAATTTCGTGATTTAACTCTTTCGAATAATGTGTTGGTCCTGACAAGGACCGTTTGAAATGAAAAATCTTGAAGAAGATTTTTACTTAGAGCTTGTGTACTTGGTAACAGCCTTCGTACCCTCACTTACAGCGTGCTTGGCAAGTTCACCAGGCAAAAGAAGGCGCACAGCTGTTTGGATTTCCCGGCTGGTGATAGTTGACCGCTTATTGTAATGGGCCAAACGAGAAGCTTCAGCAGCAATACGCTCGAAGATGTCATTAACAAAGCTGTTCATGATACTCATAGCTTTGCTAGATATGCCAGTGTCAGGATGCACTTGCTTCAAAACTTTGTAGATGTAAATGGCATAGCTCTCCTTCCTCCTCCTCTTCTTCTTCTTATCTCCCTTGGAGATATTCTTTTGGGCTTTACCAGCCTTCTTTGCAGCCTTTCCGCTAGTTTTTGGTGGCATGATGAACTCGTTCAGCAAAATTAGATGTGTCCGCCGATTTATCGACTTCATTTAAATTACAGTACGTGTTTCAATTCGCGCCAACTGCCTTGCTTTTCATTTGATGCACTCGGGTGCACGCTTGAAGTAGTAACAAAACTGACTTGATTCATGGGAGGCCGCAATTTTTCCTCTCATCTTATTACGAAAGAATATTGAACAATGTCTGGTCGCGGCAAAGGTGGAAAAGTCAAGGGAAAGAGCAAGTCCCGCTCCAGCAGGGCTGGCCTTCAATTCCCAGTAGGCAGAATCCATCGTCTTTTGCGAAAGGGTAACTATGCCGAACGAGTTGGTGCTGGCGCTCCCGTGTATTTGGCTGCAGTCATGGAATACCTGGCAGCTGAAGTTCTTGAGTTGGCAGGCAACGCTGCTCGTGACAACAAGAAGACTAGGATTATTCCACGTCATCTGCAGTTAGCTATCCGTAACGACGAGGAATTAAACAAGTTGTTGTCTGGAGTTACAATCGCTCAGGGTGGTGTTTTGCCCAACATTCAAGCTGTACTTCTGCCCAAGAAAACTGAGAAGAAGGCATAAATGTAAGACCTATATCTCATACAAATCGGCCCTTATGAGGGCCACAAACCCCTTTATAGAGGAGATTTACGATTGAAATGAATTGTTTTCGATATACAGACTCATCAAAAGTGTCTGAGATAGTTGCTTAGTTTCATTCGAAATTCTCGCTGCTATTCGATTAATTAGTATATGTGTAGTCGTCGATCGTAATTGAAGCCCATAGGAAGTCACACTAACTTTAGAATACTCCAAACAGCGATGTGCTTAGTTCCCACTACATTATTAATTATAAGATCATTACCTTTTGTATTGTCGCTAGCTACATTTTTTTGATATTTGCGTACATCGGGCTCATATTACCCAGAGGACAGGACAGTCGAGCCCAGATTCTCAGCAATGGAAGAAAACCTCATACCACATATTCTCATGTACTTCATGCTAGACAAAGGAATTTCCAACATTCTTAAAGCACTCATGTTTCTCTCTTGCGTTGGCTTGGCTGAAATTACTCTGTTCAATATGTTCTCGACATTTATTATTGTTCATTACTATGCCCCAATGACATCATGAACAGAGCGGATCAGAAAACTTTCCTAAATTTCTTTTGCAACATAGTAATGACATTAAATGCACACTTAAGTACGATTTATTCTTTGCAAGGTCGATATTCATATTTGTGTGATATGTGTTATATGTATATGGTTTGTAATACGCAACTACTCTTATTCTCTGATCTCAGAACTCATTTGCTACTGTGCCCAACGAGCGAGCCTAGGTTTCTTGTAACTACTGCCTTTCTTTAGTAAATAATGTGAAGTATACAATGCATTAACCTACATCTCATATTTGTATTACTCTTTATTTTAGTAACCCGCTACGAAGTGTCATTAATTTACATGTAAATCACAATAGACACTACCGCAAAAGAAAGAAATCGAACCCAAGACCACGTAAACAAGATAAAGGACAAGATTCAGGTTTCTAACGCATTATTCGCCCCTCACAGCACAGTATAGAAGTTGTATAAGCCTCTATACGTACATCCTACTGTCAGAACAGAAATTCCGACTTGCGTTTCGCATCTCTCATGCTCGCTACTTCCAACAAATCGCCAATTTCCAACCAGAACCCCTTCTCCAGCATTAATACTGCTACATGATATGAATACGTATACATGAACGTACATAATGTAAAAAAAAACGTATGATTTTCTCAAATTAATCTCTCTACGTCTGTAATTTAGTGTGCATCAAAAGGCTTTAATGTAGTTACACGAATTCTTATAATCTAACAGAAAATCGCACAAAGTAAATCTTTCCCTTTATATAAATTTGTTGGCTCTGAAAAGAGCCGTTTATGCCAATTTTATATCCAAAATAGGAGGAACCCCAACTTAACCTCCGAAACCGTACAGGGTTCTTCCTTGCCTCTTCAAGGCATACACAACATCCATAGCTGTCACTGTCTTCCTCTTGGCGTGTTCTGTGTATGTAACAGCATCTCTGATTACGTTCTCCAGGAATACTTTCAATACTCCTCGGGTCTCTTCATAAATGAGACCAGAGATACGCTTCACACCACCACGGCGAGCAAGACGCCTAATAGCGGGTTTGGTGATACCCTGGATGTTGTCACGAAGAACTTTACGGTGGCGCTTGGCACCTCCTTTGCCAAGACCCTTGCCTCCTTTTCCACGTCCTGTCATTTCGATATGTTACTGCTTCGCTCACCACACACGAGAAATACAAGCCCAAGCTATTGAGCTATTGAGCTATTGAGATTTCTTGACGGTTTTCTGCGTGAAGTTTCGAGCCGAAGCTCCTGCCTTCCATGTGTGTTATTGACTTGGCAGCTGGATGCAGACGTAATTGTTCTGAAGGACTGCAACTGTCGCGAGTCCTTTGGGTTCTCTTCTTTCTAGCCTAACGCGGGCCTGGCATTGGATAAGTTCGTCTTGGCGGTGGTGGTCTGTTTCCAATCTGGGCGACTGCTGGGTTTGTTTGTGTGCGGACATTGTCCCAGAATCTTGTCGAAAGCGTTTGCCTTACCTCGCTGAGGAGAGGCAGTTCCAAGTCTTCATGTATTTGCACTATTGATGTGTCCAGGGAATGGCCAGTTATCGCTCTTGCTGCTCGGTTTTGTAGTGTCTGGAGGTGCCGAAGGTGGGATTGCGCTGCATGCTGCCAGGCTGGGTGTGCGTACAGCAGAAGGGGACGAATGCACATCACGTACACATTTCTTCGTGCTTCATGGGATAGTTGGGGACTGAGGAGAATCGGAAGGAGTGCTTTGAATCTTCTTGTGGCAGCTGCTGTCGTTTCGTTGATGTGTTGGGCAAACGTCAACTTGCTGTCTAGGATGACTCCTAAGTATTTGGCCTGTGGTTGCTGCTCGAGATGGGTACCGTGCAGCGTCAAGTGGTAGTCCCTCCTCTTGCGGTGCTTCCCGAAGTCGACGAGCGCTGTCTTCACTGGGTTGATTTTGATTTTCCACTTCTTGGTCCAGTCCTCTATGTAGTTCAGATGCCTCTGGAGTGCCACTTCTGCATACCTCCGGTTGTGGTTACTCGCGAAGATCGCAGTGTCATCAGCAAAGGTGGCCGTCATTGTGCGCACAGTCGTTGGGAGGTCGGCTGTGTATATACTGTAGAGCAAGGGGGATATGCATGATCCTTGAGGGACCCCTGCTCTAATCTGTCTTGCTGCTGCAGTTGCCCCAGCATGGTGCACTTTAAAGGTGCGATGTTGGAGGTAGCTGTGGATCACTTTGACTAGATATGGCGAAATTCCTGCTATCCGGAGTTTGTGGATGAGTCCGGAGTGCCACACTCTATCGAAGGCTTTCTCGATGTCGAGGAAAATTCCCAGAGTGTGGCCTCCGGCGTTGAACTGGTGCGTGATATTTTCTGTTACTCTGACCAGCTGCAGGGTCGTGCTATGGCCAGATCTGAATCCAAATTGGTGCTGCGGCACAATGTTCAATTCTTCTGTCTGCTGAAGAAGTCTTCGCTGGATGACCCTTTCGGCCACCTTGCTGATATGTGACAGGAGGCTTATTGGCCTGTGGTTCTTGATTTCTGATCTTGATCCTTTTCCTTTTGGTATCATGATCAGCCTGGCTTCCTTCCAGCAGGAAGGGTAATGGCCTGTTTGAAGGATGCCGTTGATAATTCTACATAGGAGGACTATCACTTTCCGTGGGGCATGCTTGATTGCTAGAGGAGGTATCCTGTCTGCTCCGGCTGCTCGCTTGGGGTGGATTCTTCTGATCAGTTGCTGAACCTCTCTTGGCGTGGTCAGTTGGTCTGCTGGGCATTGGGTTGGTCGTTGGATGAGCTGGAGGCTTTCCTCTACTGCTTCTAAGGTGGCTGGATCCGGTTGGATCTGATGTTCCTGGAACGTGCCTTCCCAATGAGCCGCGAAGAGTTCAGCTTGATCTGGAGCAGAATATGCCATGCCTTGTGGGCCTCGAATCGGCTGCGTACGAGTCGGTCCTTGGGTTTTCGTGATGGAGCGCAGGAACCTCCAGAAGTCCGGCGATGGTGCGTCTAGTTCTTGCAGCGTCTTGTCCCATCTCTGGATTTTGAGTCTCCTCAGTCTCTTCTTCACCCTGGCAGTGAGAGCGTTCCACAGTTGTTTGTATTGCAGCTGCCTCGTAGTTTGCCACTTCTTCCGCGCCCATCTTTTCATGTGGACCAGTGCGGTGGTGCGAAGTTCTTCCTGGTCTGCCTGCTGTCCTTGGTGTTTCGCCGCCCGAGTTGTTGCCAGCCGTAGCGCAGACTGCATTGATGATGTCAGAGATTGGGTCGCTGCATCTATCTCCGTCGGTGTTCCCATTGGAAGCTGTGTGTCCACCATTTCGGCCAAGAGTCGTGTGTATAGGTTCCAGTCGGTGGTCTTCTCCTGCGGTAGTTGGTTTGCAGGTGTGTAGTGCCTGATGGCTACGGTTGTTATCACTGGAATATGATCCGACTGTAGCGCATGGATGACATCTGGTCCGTCCAGGATTGCTACGTTGGCTGTCAGAGTCATATCCAGTATATCAGGCAGGTTCCCGTTCTTCGGATAGAAGGTGGGCTCCGTGGGTGCTGCTGGTGTGAGGTCTATTCCTCTCAGCGCTCGTTGGAGTGCTCTTCCATTAACGTTGGACACACGGGAATTCCAATCCGGATGCTTACAGTTTAGGTCACCACCGATGAAGATGCGGTGACCCAGTCTTCTTAGCAGCTGGAGGTCCGGGGCGTGAAGTGGCTGCGCTGGAGACTTGTACGCCGAGATCAGGTGCATCGGTCCCTCCGGTGAGTGTAGGGTTAGGCCTGTAGCTTCTATTGACTGCATGGCTGGTAGTGGGAGTGGATCGTGTGGTATCTGTCTCTTGACGATGACTGCCGTGCCACCTTTGATGCCTGGTCGATCTGTTCTGTAGACAACGTAATTCCTGATGCGGAAGATGTCGTGAGGCTTGAGCCAGGTCTCGCTGACGAGCGCGACGTCGACACTCTCCCTGGTCAGGAAGTCCGTGAACTCATCCTGTTGAGTTTTGATGCCATCTGCATTCCAACAGATCAATCTGATGTCCCGGTTGATTTTGGTGTTACTGGGATCCATCATCGATCAGTGCGGCGACAACTTCCACGATGGCGGTCATTTTGGTGACTTGGTCTTTGGCTTCGTTGATTTTGTGTAGGCCGGTCTTGAGGGTGTCAAGGAACTTCCTCACGTTCAATCCCGTCAGGAGATTCATTATCTCTTTCAGGGTGCTGACCAGGGAGTTGTCCACTGTTGCGGTGTTGAGGTCGGGCGGTGCTGCTGGCTCTGCTGTGATGGCTGCTGCTGTCCCAGCGGTGGCAGGTGGTGGTGTGGTTGGTGCGTTGCTTGTAGTGGTGGTCTGACTGTCTTGTGTGATTGGCTGTGTGATGGTCTTCTCCGGTTGGGGTTGTGTGGTGGGCGCGGCTTCTTGAGTGTTGGACCTGGTCCTGGTGCCCTCCTTCTTCTTGTCCGCTGGTGGCGTTTGCTTCTTTGTTGGCTCTTGCTTGCTCTTATCATTGGTGGACGGTGGAATGTCCTGCTTCTGTCCCTTCCTCTTCTTCTTCTCCGCCTGGATGTAGGGGCACCCTTGGTAATTCGCCGGATGTGGCCCCTGGCAGTTGACGCAGACGGGTGGTGTGTCCCTCGTCTTCCTCTGGCAGTCTTGAGTTAAGTGAGGTCCCCCGCACTTAACACATCGTGCACCTGCTCTACAGGTTTGCTGCGAATGTCCGAGTCTCTGGCAGCGGTGACACTGTAAGATTTCCCTTCCCTTATATGGCTCGACTTCTATCTTGTAACTCAACAGATGCCGTACGTCATATATATTGGGACCGGAGCTCTTCTCAAGGGTGGCCAGGAAAAGCGGAAACAGGGGGCGGTTGCCATCTGCGTCGGGACGACCTCTGAGCTGGCTGACGGACTCAACTGGATATCCTAGCTGCTCCAGTTCCTGTTTGATATCTGCTGGCTCAGCGTCCATGGGAAGCTTTCTTATGACGACTTTCAGAGGACGATTAGCCTTGGGCATCTCTGTGGCAAACTCGTAGTTTGACTGGGTGAGGAAAGCTTCCACTTTGGAGAAGTCCGCCCAAGTGGAGCAATGGATTTTCAGTGTATTGCGCATATGATACGAGGTGATAGGGCTCTGCAATGTCCGTCGCAGTGTGTTGGTTAGTGCGCATTTGTTGCTGACACCATAAATATATAGCGGTGGTATTTTTCTTGCTGAGAGGGTGGGGATGGCGGATGCCACACCGTCTTCCATTTCTTCTTCTCCCTCGTGGTCTTGGTTTCCCACGTCATTTTCTGATGCCCTTGAGCGAAGAGGAGCGTATTTGTTTTTGAATAGGATTAGCGACGTGATGGATGGCGCTTGGTTCTGGGGTTGCTTGGCGGTGCGGCGAGGATGTACAAAGCCGTCGTCTGCTGGCGGGTCTTCGCTTGCAATATCCATGGTGTCGCTGCTTTCAGTGTCCCCTGGGCCCTCGGGGAGAGGGGGAAATTCCTCTTGGGCTGGGTTGCTCACGCCTGGCTCTTCGGGGGGGGGCAACGATGATTGATCTGTCTCCTGCGTTGGTGTATTTTCTATCTGTTCTTGGCTGATGTGGTGGGCTGAGGCAGCCATAAGCAGCGCTTTCTGGCGGCGTCGGGGGGCGGTGCCCAGTGTGGTGAACTTCCTCTTCAATGGCTTATTCCCCTCCTTGAGTTGTCCGGCGGGGGGCTTTCGGAACTTTGAACCTGGTACAGACATGTTGAGCACTTGTCACTTGTACCCTGTGTTAATATTTTCACTACGCGTGTGGCTCTTATAAGGGCCGGAGCCGCTTTTTTAACCGTGCTGTTTCCTATGTGGCTCTTGTAAGGGCCGTAGTCACAACACTTAGTCACTGAATTTACTGTTTGGCTCTAGTAAGGGCCGATATTTATGTCTGAGTATTTGCGAACTCGCGGTAGTTATGTGGCTCTAGAAAGGGCCGGAGCCAGTTTATAACACACACGACACTCTCACTATGACACTCGAAAGTCTTTAGTTACGGTATGTCGAACAGTTTTTGGTGAACGATGTGGCTCTAGGAAGGGCCGTAGTCGCTGGGATTGCGTGTAAAACACACTCTAGGAGCGTTTTGGGCGTGCTCCTAGCGGCCTGTTTTTCTTTTAGCCGTTGTATGTTATCAGGGCAACAGTTTATTCATATGGGTCCTAATATTTTATTTTACTTTATTTTCTCAGCCTCGTGCTGAGCCCCGCTGCAGCGGGCAACTGAGCTCAGATCGACAGGATCTCGTCTTTTAAGGAGCTGCCAAAGGAAAGACGAACTCTGATTGGCTCCCCTGCCTGTGTCTCTCCGACCAATCAGAATCGCTCTCTCGGAGCTTGCTTCTCGGGAACGCGCAACTTGCCGAACAAAACTGAATACGTCCAGCAATATGGCGCCTTTGGTGTGTGCAGTGCTTTGTTGCTAACTACTGCTATCTAAGACATGCAGCATGCACACAACACTTCACAACACTTGCACAGCCCAAGACTCGTGGTTTTGTTCCTTCGATCATGCAGGGAAAGCACGGAGGAAAAACACAAAACGTGTCTAAGCCAATGAGAACTGTCCTTTTCGACTGACTTTATCCAATGAGAAATAGCTTGATTTAACGGTTTTGCTCTTTATATAACTTGACTTCATTCAGCGCGCAATTATTTGAAACAAGTCGTGACAGTTGCAATGGCACGTACCAAGCAGACAGCTAGGAAATCTACTGGAGGCAAAGCTCCTCGAAAGCAGCTTGCCACCAAAGCTGCAAGAAAGAGTGCTCCAGCTACCGGTGGAGTGAAAAAGCCCCATCGTTACAGGCCTGGTACTGTGGCTCTCCGAGAAATTCGTCGTTACCAGAAGAGCACTGAATTGCTCATCCGCAAGCTGCCCTTCCAACGACTCGTCCGAGAAATTGCACAAGATTTCAAGACAGATCTTCGCTTCCAAAGCTCAGCTGTCATGGCTTTACAGGAGGCAAGTGAAGCTTACCTTGTAGGGCTTTTCGAAGACACCAACTTGTGTGCTATTCACGCAAAGAGAGTCACAATCATGCCTAAGGACATTCAGCTTGCTCGCCGCATCCGTGGGGAACGTGCTTAAGTTTGAAGTTCTGGCACTGAGTTCAAAAACGGTCCTTTTTAGGACCAATACACTACTTAGAGATGCTGTTATCCTAACAAGGATCTTGTCCATACTTGTTATCTTTTTTTTTTAAATTCTCACGCCGTATGTTGCATAGTTAATACATCTACCTTCGTTTTCCTGTCGTTTCGTATATCATCCTATCTTTCAAGTATATTCTTTAGTTTTCCCCTATGTTTACCGATTGATTATCTTCGTTTTATGTGGTCAAGGGTTCGATTTTGCCATATGTTGCATAACTTAACTTCGATTCAACCACTGTTTGCCCTTCTCAACGTTATTAATCTGATAGAACTCGCAGGCGAAATATGTACTTCTTCCAAGGTAGCAAAAGTAATATTATTTTGTCAGAGGTCGCTGCTGTTGAATGCAAACGTTAAACTAAACTTTCTTTAAGTGTCTGTTTGTACTTAACATCAGTTCAATTGTACACCTACATTTCTGCTGGTGTTACTATTTTTCTTTATAGCAATATTACGAATTATAAGACGGTATCCGTGGTTATTAGCGTGTTCCCTTTTCCTAACACTTTCTCATTACACCAGTATTTCCATCATTCATTAGGCGTAATCACCCGTCTCCTTTATCATAAAAATCATAATAGTACGACGTTAAATTGAAACATAGTCTACTTCACTTTCACGAGTTGTAATAAGTTCGAACATTTCTTTCACCCCAGCCTTGAAAAGAGTTGATTTTAGTTTAGTGTCCCTTTCAGCAGCAAGGCTGTTTCAAACGTGGACCTACTTATTAACGTGCAATGCGAAACATTTGAGCTCCCACCGAGAATCGAACCCAGTCAGCCTGCAAAAGTTTTTCTAACAAATGCATTAAGTGCGTTTTCTGTACTGTTTCGCTACTTGAAGATAGGAACAAGGAAAAAGTAAGTGATCACAAATTGACATTACGTAATGTGTTCCCCATTTTTTTTCGAGTACACCATTCTTGACACCCGTGAAAGCTTTCTTTCCCCACCCTCAATTCCCCTCTGTTATAAAGCACTTACATCAAGAAGTGCTTCGGTTAAAAAGAAAACTCAAAGTCCCTTGCGTGTATACTATACATTGCTATGAATGAACATGTGATAATGATAGGAAAAGCACAATTTTACTCTTCTCAAAGTATTTGATGGCTCTAAAAAGAGCCGTTTTAAAATGTCAGATGATTTACTGACACATTTACTTCTTCTTTGGTGCAGCCTTCTTAGCACTTTTCGGTTTTGCTGTAGCCTTCTTTGGCTTCGGGGCCTTTGGCTTCTTGGGAGTTTTTGCCTTCTTCACTTTAGATGGTGATTTCTTAGGTTTGGGAGCAGCAGCCTTTTTCTTTTCACCAGTCTTCTTGGGACGTTTAGCTGCTGGCTTTTTCGCAGGCTTCTTCTCCTTTGATGCTGATCGTTTCGCCTTGGTTGAAGATCCACCTTCAGGCTTCTCCTTCAGCGATGAAGCACTAAGCTTAAACGATCCAGATGCACCTTTTCCCTTGGTCTGAACCAAAGACCCAGAAGCAACTGCACTTCTCAAGTATTTCTTGATAAATGGAGCAAGCTTCTCGGCATCCACTTTGTAGTTCTGAGAGATGTATTTCTTAATAGCTTGCAGTGAACTTCCTCCCCTTTCCTTCAAATTCTTGATGGCGTTGTTCACCATTTCTGATGTTCTTGGATGAGAAGGTGTTGTTTTTGGTTTCTTAGGCTTTGCAGACTTCTTAGGAGAAGCCTGTGCCGGGGCTGCAGGTGCTGATGCCGTATCTGCCATTGCTTTCTGCAATAAACTCAACGATACTGAAGAATGAAATTTTCGCTACTTCTTCTTCTTCTTCTTTTGGCTGGATTACTCCATGTTGGAAGTTTCGGGCCTGGGCCCTTGCCTTCATGCCTGTGTTGTGATTGGTGTTGTTACTTACTGTTTTTCAATTGTGCTGAAGGGACCGCATCTGTCGCGCATCCCTGGCTGGAGTTTGTTGTTTTCAATCGGGCGGTCTTGGCATCTTGTAGATGTCTCTACGGGGTTTTGCAGTTCCTATTGCATTCACGTGTCCATGTGGGGAGTTTTTGACGGTCCTCCAGAAGTTGATGGTTCTTCTTCTTCTTACTTCCTCGAGGAAAGGAAGGTCGAGGTCTTCGTGTATTTGCTGGAGATATGTATCCATGGAATGACCTGTGATGGCCCTGGCTACCCTGTTTTGAAGTACCTGGAGTGGTCTGAGTCGAGTTCTTGCTGCATGTTGCCACGCTGGGTGGGAGTAGAGGATGATGGGACGGATGCTCATTTCATAGACATGCTTGCGTGTCTTATGAGCTAGGGATGGGGAGAGGAGTAAGGGTAGTAGTGCCTTGAACCTTTGCATCGCTTTCTTGGTGACTGTTGTGAGGTGGGACTCAAACGTCAATTTCCGGTCCAGCTGTATACCCAGGTATTTAGCTTGGTGTTCTTCTGGGAGCGGTGTTCCGGCCAGTTGGAAGTTGGCAGGTTCTAGTGTCCTGTTCTTGGTGAAGTTTACGACTGCAGTTTTGCGGGGATTCACCTTGATTTTCCACCGTTGAGTCCAGGCGTCTAGTAGCTGGAGGTGTCTTCTCAGGTGTACTGTGGCGTACCGTTGGTTCCCATGTGAAGCAAAGATCGCCGTATCGTCGGCAAAGGTTGCAAGGGTGGTGTTGGGAGTGGTAGGGACGTCGCTTGTGTACAGCGCGTAGAGGAGAGGTGAGATGCAGGAGCCTTGTGGGACTCCTGCCCGGATGGGTCGTGGGTTGGTCTTGTGCCCAGCGTGGGAGATGAAGAATGTTCTTTCGTACAAATACGAAGCAATCACTCTGGTCTGATAGTGTGGGAAGTTCTGAATCTGGAGTTTGTGTATGATCCCCTCGTGCCACACCTTGTCAAAGGCTTTCTCGATGTCTAGGAAAACACCCAAGGTGTGGCCTCCTTCATTAAACCTGGCTGTGATTAGTTCTACTACCCGGACGAGCTGCATCTCTGCGCTGTGTCCGCTGCGGAATCCGAACTGATGGTCGGGTAGCAGGTTATGTTCGGTGACGAACTGCAGCAGTCTTCGCTGGAAGATCCTTTCAAACACTTTGCTGACGTGTGACAGTAGGCTGATGGGTCTGTAGCTTGAAGGATTTGTCCGGGTTGCGCCAGGTTTTGGGATCATACATATTCTTGCTGTCTTCCAGGCTTTTGGAAAGTAGCCATGTCGTAAGATTGCGTTGAATATCCTACAGAGCAGTACCAGGGCCTTCCTCGGGATATTCCGGAGTGCTTCGGGCGTGATCTGGTCTGGTCCAGGAGCTCGATGAAGAGACTGTCGCCGGATCACGTGCTGAATTTCTCGGGGTGTTGTCAGGGCTTCTGCTGGTGTTGGGTCATCAAACAGTTCTTCCTCGATTGTCTGGCGGACCGCTTCCTGAAGGTCTGGTGGGGTGGGCATGGGGTTTGGTTGGAATGTGTTCTCCAGGGTGTCTGCGAATTGGTCTGCCTGTTCCTGGGGCTCGTAGAGTAGTCCCTGGGGTCCTTGGAGGGGGTAGTTCCTTGTTCCGGAGGATGGTCGGGTGAGCGCTCGGACCAGCTTCCAGAAGTCTCTGTTTGGTGTGGCAAGTTCTTGTAGTCTCTGGTTCCATGATGCTAGCTTGATGCGCAGGAGCCTCTTACGCACTCTGGAGGTGAGCTTATTCCAGAGTGTTTTGTATGCGGGATGTCTTGTTCGCTGCCACTGCTTTCTAGCCCATCTTTTCATCTGCACTAGGACTGTTGTGCGATGTTCTTCTGCACTTTTGGGTCTTTCCTGAACTGTCGTTGTTGTGGTGGCCAGTCGGAGTGCTGACTGTAACTGTGCGGTGAGAGTATCTACCGTATTATCCAGTTCCTCCGGTGTGTCCACTGGAAGGCGTGGGTTCACCATTTGTGCTAGCATTTGTGTGTAGTATCCCCAATCCGTTGTGCTGATCTTGGGGATTCTGGAGCTTGTGATCTGGTGCTTGATGGCTACTGTTTGGATGACAGGTAGGTGATCCGAGTTTAAGGTGTGGATCACATATGGGCCGTCCAGCAGGGCAAGGTTCGCTGCTAGCACCATGTCCAAGACGTCGGGTCTTCCGCCGTTCCGAGGGTAGTGCGTCGGTTCGGTGGGTGCTGACGGGACAAAGTCTATGGTCCGGAGCGCTCTGTGTAGAACTCTTCCGTTTTCGTTGGACACCCTGGAGTTCCATTCGTGGTGTTTACTATTGAGGTCGCCTCCAATCAGGACACGGTGGCCAAGTCTTCGCAGAGTCCTGAGGTCTTCTGTGTCCCAGTTTCTGTTCGGTGGTCGATAGGCTGCCAGGATGTGGATTGGTCCGTCCGGTGAGTAGAGCTTGATGCCTGTGACCTCTAGGGACTGGAGTTGGATGGGGGGAAGTGGATCGTGGGGTAAGGAGTTTTTGATCAGTATGGCTGTGCCGCCCAGGGAGGTGGCGCCTGGGCGGTCGGTTCTGTGGATAGTATAGTTGGGGATGCGGAAGGAAATGGGTGGTTTTAATTTGGTTTCTGTGACGAGAGCTATGTCGACTCGCTCTCGCCGGAGGAAGTCTTCGAAAATTTCTTTTTGTGTGCGGATTCCATCCGCATTCCAGTGGACTACCCTGAGGTCACGGGAGATAGACTGTCTATTCTGTGCCATCATCGACCAATGAGGCGATCACTTCGAACATGGTGGTAATTCTGGTTACTGGGTCCTCTGCTGCTGCTATTTTTCGTAGTCCTGTTTTTATTTTCTCCAGGAACGACTTCAGGTTTAATCCCTGGAATAGCTCCTTGATGTCCTTAACAAGTGTAAGGATGGAGGTAGTGTCACTGGCGTCATGGCGGGAGGGTAGGGTGGCCTTCTTGGTTGGTGGTTGTGCATCCTTCTTGTTTGCAGGTTGTGGTGGCGGTTGTGCATCTTCTTCCTGTGGTTGGGTTTTGTCATTCTTTTCCTGGTTGGATTTGCTCCTGTTGGAGGCGACCGCGGCGTATTCTTCGTTTGTGGGGGTGGATTTCTGGGTTTCTTGGTCTTGGTTGTTGTCTGCCTCTCTTCTGCGTGGCGGGTCCTTTTTCTTTGGCGGTTGTCGTCTGGCTTGGGCGGCTTTGAGTGTGGGGCACCCTTGGTAATTTGCGGGGTGAGGCCCCCCACAGTTCACACATTTCGCTGGCGTGTCCCGCGTTGTTTTAGGACAGAGCGTGGTGAGATGTGAGTCGTCGCACTTCACACAACGGGGGGTAGCACGGCACATGCGCTGGGAGTGGCCCACACGCTGGCATCTGTGGCACTGGAGTACACTTTGGCCACGATATGCCTCCACTTCCACTCGGTAATTGAATAATCTTCTCAAGTTGTAGATCTCACTAATTCCCGGCACTTTCTCCAAGGACACTAGAAAGAGGGGGAATAGAGGGCGCACTCCGTTGGGGTCGCAGCGACCCTTCAGTTGTCTAACTTCCTTAACAGGGTAATCCAGTTCTTGAAGCTCACTGTATATTTCTTCCGTTGGGGTGTCCATAGGAAGCCTGCGAATGACCACTTTGAAGTAGCGCGCTTGTTTAGGAATTTCAGACGCAAAGGATTGATTGGTCTGTATGCAATAGGTTTCTATCTTTTCGTAATCTGCCATGGATTGGCAGGAGAATTTGATGTGGTCTTTGCAGTGGTCCACTTTGGGGGGCGCTTTGCAGATGGCAGACACTGTTCGTGCAAAGGTGAATGTTTTGTCAATTCCGTACACATAGATCGGGGGGACTTTCTTGCCGGTGAGGGTCTGTTGGGAAGCACTAGTATTGTTCATTTCAGACTGTTCCGCATCTTCGTTGGTATCGTCAGTTGCTAGTGGAGCGAATTTATTTTTGAACTCGATCAGGGATTCCACATTGGCTGATTCTCTGCGGCGCACACGTTTCTTAGCACGATGAAACTCGTGCTCATCACCTTCGGTTTCAGTTTCTGAGGGGTCACTCATGTCAATTAAATTCTCGGTTGGCGTGGGATTTGGAACGTCATTTGGGCTGGGGTCGCTTGCGCTTGGTTGGTGTTGGGAGCTAGTGTTTGCTACTTCTTCCAGTTCCTGGGGGGTCAGGGGGGGGAAGTGCTTGGGTTTCGCAGATTGCCTTCGTCGCTGAACTGATCCCAGTGAGCAGAATTTCATCGTTTTGAGCTGATTCGTTAGCGTTGTCATGGCAGTGGTTTGGGGGGGTCGCCTTACGGGGGGGTCTCCTCCTAAGGTGACTCCTTCTGGTGCCTGGGGGGCTTGCTTCATGTTTGTTATTTGGGTTCCGATTGACTGTGTTATCGGTCGTTGTGTCTCACTATTTGACTGGAGAGTGGTTTCAATCCTGTGGTGTGGCTCTGAAAAGGGCCAGAATTGCCCTTGATTGTCGGTGGTGGGGGGTTGTTGCGGGGGTTTGGCTATCTTGACAGGGGTGTTGTATGGTGGAAGAGAATCCAGCGTTAGCACTAATGTTCCTTTTATGGTTGGGGCTTTTTGGGCTTGCACCCAACAGGTCTATTTTTCTTTTAGCCTATAGTTCAATATTGGATGAAATTGTTTTTGAGAGTTTTAATCATAAATGTTTTAACCACACACGCACTGTGCTCTGTGCCGCTGCACAGGGCAGAATGGCTGAAGATGGCTGAGATTTTTCTTTTATACGGCTCTGGAGAGCAGAAAAACTGGTTGGCCAATCACGAGCGAGGAAATTTGAAGCTTCCAGCCAATGGGAGGCAAGTGCTTACTACCCCGTCCGCGCTCGTGGATGACTACTGAGAGAACGATTCTTGGCGTGGCTGAGTGAAGTGCTCTGCTATTGTAGCATGCAGCATGCACACACTAGCTACAAAATAAGCTACAATATGCACTTCAGAACACTTTCACAACACTTAACACACACAAAAAGTTCACAGTTGAGAGCACTAATGTTTATTTGCAGCTCGCAATGTTTTTGAGGGGAAAAAAGTTTATTTTTCCAAGGAAAAGGCGCTGATATTCACACACAGAAACACACACGTGTCGCACTATGAACATCTAACATCCGTATCATTTTCGCTAGCAGGCAGCGTTGAGTTTGGTTACGGAGCGCGGACCGGATAGAAAGCACTTGCTGAGGCGGGCTGAGGTAAACAGAAGTTCGTAGTTGCCACAACGATAAGTGTGTTTCCTTCTATTTTGATAAACGATTTTTTTCAGGTATTCAATGAATGCACCAGATCCTATTCTTCCTTACTGGCTAGAAGAAACTTTATTCCACATAACTCAAAAGGCATTTGTTTTTATTCGCTTTTCTATTTTATGTTTCAGTCATTGCTAAGTCGGTCACACTACTTTTTCACCCTCCTTGTGCTTATAATTTTCATAATTTAACATGGAAATACTTATCAATAAATAATTATATTACCATGGTAATTAACTTCAATCCTTCCTGTGATTATACGCAAAGTACCATCTTCGTACTGCTTACTATAGTTCAATGAAGGGAATCTATAAAGTAACGCGTGTCGCACACATCTGCCTTGCAAACTCCCTGGCCTACTTCCAATGTATAGACTTTTATTTCAAATCCTGATTTAATTTCATAATTTTCTGTAGATTTTAACATTTTATTACCCAGCTTCTTAATACGAATGACAATCAAGCCTAAATATTTATTCCCTTTAACTTTATTTTTCTTTTTTATTTTGTGCCTTGTTTCATATTTGTTCTTACGTTAGCAATTAACGCACTTACCGTAGTTATGTATGAACAGGTTGTTTCTATATTTATTTTATTCCAAATAAATTAAATATATATACGGATTATTTTATGGTAGTTGATATTTTCTGTTGTTTCCTACGTGAATTGAGGAAACGCACGGACTTTCGCCTAATTCTTGTGCTACTTTCATATGTCTGTATCTGTCGAATGCTGTCGATCTGTCGAAATGTGTATTACTATCTGTCGATTCATCGAGTGAACTGAATTCGTTAACCATTTCACCAGGCGCGCATGCATTTTTTTTTCTTCTAAGGGATCCAAGCTTCGGGGGGCAAGGTTCCAATACTACAAGCCACTATGTCTATATACTATTATTCTGCATTCGAAAACACGATAAATATTCCACTTACTTTTTCACAAAAACATGATACAGACAGAGTACAGATGAAGTGTAAGATCAGATTTATATTGATGATACATCAATATTTTCCCTGTTAATAACTACATTTAATGAGAAAGTCTGCAAATGTATGTTCACTTAGGAACTTTTGCGAGGAGTCCGCACCCGGTGGACACCCCGTGAGTACGCCTCTGCACTTGACTATACTTCGAATTATACTGCAAACAGTTGTATTTTAGTTTCCCCGTTTAGTTCATCGATATCATTAACACAAAGAAAATAGATGTTATAGATGCGTATTCTCAGTTCTCGCTTTATATCCGGACGTCTGCAAAAATCTACTCCTTTTCTTTCTTTCACGCATCCACCAAACTAACAATGATTTGTATTATAATATTTGCGCATAAAATGTATATCTCATACCTTCCATGTTCTCAAGTATTCATAGACAAAAACGGTTATTTTCTGCGAACAAATTGTCCAAACACAGTGCAAATGTCATCTATAGATTGTCCTGGTTCCGTCTGCGTGTACATAACAATGCGTCATAATCATACATTGCACATTAAGGATATCAATTAATCTTCCCAAATTCCTAGATATGCCTGGCAAAAGTTCCGCGTGTTGTAAGGATATTACATTTGTACTACCGACAAGGTGGTATCTTCCAACATTGAAGTTCAATAAACCCCAAATGTGTCGGATATAGTATTTGATTTCTTGTCTCATTGTTTGCGTCAGAGATGTCTTCTCAAGTTAGGATTTACGATACATACAGGATGAGTTGTATATATTGTTGCTGCCAGCTCTATATTAATCCCATATTTGTAAACGAATAAAAACAGTATTCTAATTATAACAATGTGCTCACAATTAATTTTATTCTTAATTGTTATACGTATTGTTGATTAAAAATGAAAATGTTGCTAAGTGAATTTTATTAATATTTTCTGTTGCGTGATATAGGAAGTGAGTGAAATATTGGAGGAATATAGTGTGCGTAGCAGATGATGTGCAGTGGCTTTGGATCGCCTGTGATAAGGTAAGGCATTTGCTATTTTAATTAACGCATTTTATATACTGTAATCCTAATTATTTTTATGTGAATGTGCTTACTACTTGTGTATTCAGTGGGACCGATGTTTTAATATGTATGGTCAAGCAGTGTCGAGCCTGGTCAGTGTGTGGATAGGTGACCATTTTTTGTAAATCGATAACATTTAACTTTGTAAACACGGATGAAGTAGAAGTATATTTATTTTATTTTTTACCTCAAATATGTAGGACACTTCTCCTTTGTACATCAATTATTATTATTAGTTCAACTTGTTTACAAGTTAAATGAAAAGAATAGTCGTTATCGTGTGATGATTGTGCTCATTAGGCTAAAGAAGACTCGTGATAAGAAAGAAAAGAAGAACGGTGCTCAAGTTTCGTCACAGCATATTCTCAAAAATTTACAGGCAAAATTCAGTGTTCTGCATGAAAAGGCATATTTGTACGAAAAAAAAAAAAATTCTGCAGACGACAGAATTAAATAAAGTAATACACATGTATTTTAGAGTTACTGGTGTAAAATCATTACAAGTGCTTTGCCAGGTGGCCAATAAAAAGCACGAATACTATTTAAGGGAGCCAAAACAGGAGAAAGCTGGGGGCCTGAGCGATAGCAAGAATGTGCGTCCAAAGTGAACAGGAGCGAAGGCGACGCGGGTATACGTATAAGCAAGGGTAGTGGAAACCAGTTAGTTTTCGAGTTTCAATAGCACTTGTCATGCATCCATACTAGTAGCGCCCCGCTTGTAAACATTAAGTACACTATGCAAGAATACACCGCCGGTGGAAAATAGTACCTAATACAGTTATCTTTCATATATACTGACTTATTTTACAGTAGTAACCCAACACTAGTAAACGTAAAATAAAAGTGTATAACTTTATATTTAATTCTATCGCCTGGCTTAGTTTTTCACCTGTAAGATGTACTTATTTAGAGCAAGTTTCTTAACTAGCAAATTAAACCGAGAACCACAGCAACCATATATATATTCTTATGATGTACTTTTCTTTGAGTGGTGTTCTCTGTCTATTGAATAACATTTTCTCAGTTTAATGCTAGCAAAAAACAAAACAAAATCAAAGTGTTTCTATATAAATTTAGTTCACCGTGTTGTAATATCACATGGAATTGAAAAACGAATAGTCGAACCTCTGCTATCTCGATCAAACTTCTCAGGATGATATACTGACTTACCGCAGAAGTTCGACTGAATACGTTTCTCAGTTCCATGGGAGAACCTGGAGAAGCAAAAGCCTGCGCAACGGAAAATACTAAATAAACTTGTAGAGCAGGTCAAGATGTATCATCATGCCAAGTTTCATTCAGATCAGAGAAGTTTGGCTGCAGCCATTTTCATTACAAAGCACAAAATGGATGGTCCCTAACCTCGAGAATCTTCACAATTGTCGACGAGTTGAACTGCACTCATCTGATCAAAATCAAACTTAAAATGACAGTTCACTTTCAACTGTTAAATAATATGATATGCAGGCTTCTGCTTTCCTAGTTACAGTCTATCCACTGTGGTATGCATATTAGTACAAATGTGAGAGTGCATATTTATTAAAGATTTGCTTCAAAAAGCGATGAAAGACATAGGCATTGCCGCGGGCGGTGATAACAAGATGCCGGAAAACGAACAAGCAGAAAGAATATGGGCTGAAGAAGTGTAAACGACGACGCGGCGGCCCGTAAAGGTGTTGCCGTCCTATTAAATGAATAATATCAAAAGAAAGAAAAAAAAAGTAAAAAATTTCGCGCTCGTAATCAAGACAGAAAGCAACTAAAGGAAATCTTTGTTTTACGTCCCACGTTATGCCGCTTAGGCTAAAAGAGGCGCTGATTATGAGAAATGATTGAAATGGTGGTGGAATGAAGAAAGTGGGAGGAAACGGGAGAACCCCGCGGTAACCCACCGCACATAGTTTTTGTCCACCATAAAGTTAACTTGGCGGGGGCTCAAGACAGAAAGACGGTTGGAAAAACAAATAAACGATGTTGCATCCCGTAAAAATGTTCGCGACCTATGAAATCAATATTTTTTCTTAAAGAAAAAAAAGAATTAAAAAGAGAAAAAAAGGTCAAAATTTCGCGCTCGCTTCGCTCGCGATCAGCAGAGAAAAGAGGACGTGACGCACCCCTAAAAGTGTTGGCGACCGATTGAATAAATATTGTGGGTAAAAAAAAAAAAAAAAAAAAAAAAAAAGTCAAAAATTTCGCGCTCGCTTCGCTCGCGATCAGCACAGAAAGAAGGACGTGACGCGCCCCTAAAGGTGTTGGCAACCGATTCAATACATATTGTCGGTAAAAAAAAAAAAAAAAAAAAAAAAAAAAAAAAAAAAAACGCTCGCTTCGCTCGCGATCGACATGAAAAAGGCAACGACGTGACGCCCCGTAAAATTGTCGGCGACCTATTCAATCAATATATTCGGTTGAAAAACAAAGTCAAAAGTTTCCCAATCGCTTCCCTCCCGATCGACATAAAAAAAAAGGCAACCCCTTCACCTCTCCTTATGCATTCATCAGTAAACATACAACCATAGATCACAATACCACTCACATCACCTATCAGTTCTCCACGTCCATCAAGATCCAATCATCGCCCTGGCCCTTTATGATGATACACAACATTACATGTTATTGTGTGCATTGCCCCGCGTTACAATACATGACCAAAAAAAAGAGAAAAAGAGCTGCACTGCCTTCAGTGTAGACATGTTCGTATTCGTAGAAAATGATTTTAGGTACACGATAGTACAGTAATCTATCTTCACATGCTTCAGATGTGAACGATACCTACACATGAAGAGGGCTCCCGAGGTTTCCTTTTCCAATAGGATGGAGCTCCACCACACTTGCAGAATGACGAGAAGTTATGTTAATAAATATATCCCAGAGTGTTTCGTAACTCGCCCTTGGTCCTAATGATGAAGCGTTCTTCAGATGGCCCCGATGTCTCCACACATGATACTATGCGACTTCTTTTCACGAGGCTCTCAAAGATCACGTTTGTGTCCTAACATTCTCTGCAGATATGACACAGCTGCGATAGCGGATCACAGAAGCCTTTCCTCTCCTTACAAGAGACGTGTTCATTCGAGTATGTGAGTAATTCGACTATCGATTAAATATCTCCCGTGTCACGATAGTAGTCACTTTCAATTCTTCTAACGAAGGTAAGAAAAAATGCTATACAAACTTCCTTTCGGTATATAAAGGATTAGGGGCCCAGAGAATATTTTCTTTCAAGAGGATACATTCTTTTTCGAACACCCTGTATATAGATCCTCTAATTATAACTGCAAACAAAATGTTGATTTTGCAATTGCTTCCATGAGAGAATATTCTGTGCACTTTCTTTCTGAAGGGCCGGGCCTAAACGTTTTCCTTAATCATTAAATTTAGTAGTTATCTACAATTACATAGTTTTCCATTGTTCTCAAAATAAAGATTTTTCTCTATGAATTGTTGAATGTTGCTAGGGATATTGAAGTAATTCTTTTTAGTGTTTTTTTCTTTACAATAATGTACTGAACGCCTGCATTAAGGAAGTTCGTGTGTCCATCTTGCAAAATGTTTCGTCTTTTTTCATGCCCACTAAGGTAAATATTCATTTTGCTCTTTTCTCTGTATGCAAACCACATTTCTTAAAGGCAACATTTTCATACAAATGTAGTACTAAAAACTTCTAATTGGCAACATCTGGGCTGCGAAGAGGAAAAAGAAAGAAATCTCGTACGTATTCGCGCGCAATTCGGAATTAGCCAATGAAAAGCACAAAAGCGGCCACCATCTCTCTCTCTTTCTTATTAACGGTTTTGTACTTTCTGCAGTTCTATCAGTGCTGCTAACCTCTTACTATATCATTGAATATGTATGTTTAGATATATATATATATATATATATATATATATATATATATTTTTTTTTTTACAAAAAATCATACTACTACGGAATAATATTAAATGCCTTTAAACCCTCATTTCTGTTTGCACTTTCTGTTACACTACCTTCCCCGAACTTCTTTCAAGTTATTAAGTGCAGAACGGGGAGTTATACATATTTACTTGCGCTTTGACAATATCTGCACATTGTGTAATAATAGGAGACGTATAAAATAAAACTATATACTAATACGTATATATATATATATATATATATATATATATATATATATATATATACAGTACACATTCCACTATCCGAGGCTTTCCTTTTCTTTTCTTGCTGACGATAAATTACGCTTTTAGAAATGTTGTCTGAAAACAATAAGAATATGTGCAAAAAATACAATCAGAGGTAGAGGTCTTTAACAGGAAATAAGCAAGGGAGTTGAAAAATTTTTTATGCATGTAAAAAATATAGACATGAACCAACTTGTGAAATAAAAAGACCAGAAAACTACTCTTTCTAAATTATGTGTAAACTTTTTACCGAAAACGAAAGTTGCACGAAAGACTTTTTGTCCGTTTTTTGGCCTCCGGTGCTTGGGGTCCCTGATTCAATCCCAGCTCGTGCCGTGTGAACTTTGTCGTGCATAAAGACCGTGCTCATGGGTTTTCTCGGGTTTCTCCCGTTTCCTCCCACTTTCTTCATTCAGTACTCATCATCACCGTCTCCTTTAGCGTAACCGGTATAAGTATGCGACGTAAATCTAAATATTTCATTTCATTTCCCTTTTCTGCTCATACTGCTGATTATGCGCGATTATGCCAACATCCAACTCCGCGGATAATCGTGCGATTACTGTATATACAACTAATACAGATACAACTAATTATATTATCAGTTACAGTATCGGTTTTTATTTACTAATTTGCCTCACTTTATTTGCATCCCTGCAGTAAATAATTCTTATCGATAATAGTTAAAATGTATATTACATTTTAGTGCTTCACGACTGAATGATCATCTGCCTTACGTTATCTCGCAGCTGAAGAGAATGCTACACTGAAAACTACCTTGCGTTATAAAGGGTAAGTGAAACATATCTTAAAAATATCTTTCATACATTTCATTGTGTACATTAAAGAATGTAAGTTTGCCTTTTTCCTGTAATCAATACTTAATAAAGGATTTATTTTTATTTATTTATATACAATTTCATACGTGGTTCGTGATAGTAAACTCGATAGGACACAGTGGCACTATGAACATCCGAATCACTCATCATTCGAACATTCAAATATTTATTCGAATATTAGTATATTCCAAGTAATGTTAACGACGTTAATATGCTTGCCTTTATAGTTAATAATGTCAATTCTTACTTAAAACATACTTCCTTAACAGGACATTGAAGAAAAGGTAGTTGCCAACGGCCATACCATGCTGAATATACCGGTTCTCGTCCGATCACCGAAGTCAAGCAGCATCGGGCCTGGTCAGTACTTGGATGGGTGACCGCCTGGGAACACCAGGTGCTGTTGGTATACTTTTTCTAATTTTGTTTTTCACAAAGACGAATATTCTCACATCGTTCACCACGATAATTTCGTAATCATGCATTACTTAAAACAATTAGCAACGCTTTCCACGCGCTGGTCTTTTTGAGTATTCACCGACAAACCTACGTAGCTACAATAACTCACTCGAAGCCATATGCATTCGCCAACGGCCATACCATGCTGAATATACCGGTTCTCGTCCGATCACCGAAGTCAAGCAGCATCGGGCCTGGTCAGTACTTGGATGGGTGACCGCCTGGGAACACCAGGTGCTGTTGGCATCTCTTTTTCAAATTTCATTATCCTTCAAGTACGAAAATACTAGAAACATTAATTTTATAGTACTTTCAAGAGATAATTTATCAACATTATTTCATAGCGATTAATCGATATTCTAAGCGTTATACCCACTATTTCTTACACTAACAGCCTGTTTATTTGCACGGCACATTAAAATAACCTGATTTCCGATCCGTGTGCACCTACTACTATACTTAACACGGAATGTATTACCACTTTTTAAAAGTAAATTATTATGACTAAGTGTAGATCTCCGGCGAGTAAATGCCTTTCGTATACAAGCACGACACATCTCCGCTATGTGCTTTACTTTTTTACTAACAGCATATAGAAATTGGATTTCAACGTGTTTCTACATAACAGAATGAAGCAAATTTCGTGATTTAACTCTTTCGAATAATGTGTTGGTCCTGACAAGGACCGTTTGAAATGAAAAATCTTGAAGAAGATTTTTACTTAGAGCTTGTGTACTTGGTAACAGCCTTCGTACCCTCACTTACAGCGTGCTTGGCAAGTTCACCAGGCAAAAGAAGGCGCACAGCTGTTTGGATTTCCCGGCTGGTGATAGTTGACCGCTTATTGTAATGGGCCAAACGAGAAGCTTCAGCAGCAATACGCTCGAAGATGTCATTAACAAAGCTGTTCATGATACTCATAGCTTTGCTAGATATGCCAGTGTCAGGATGCACTTGCTTCAAAACTTTGTAGATGTAAATGGCATAGCTCTCCTTCCTCCTCCTCTTCTTCTTCTTATCTCCCTTGGAGATATTCTTTTGGGCTTTACCAGCCTTCTTTGCAGCCTTTCCGCTAGTTTTTGGTGGCATGATGACTCACTCGTTCAGCAAAATTAGATGTGTCCGCCGATTTATCGACTTCATTTAAATTACAGTACGTGTTTCAATTCGCGCCAACTGCCTTGCTTTTCATTTGATGCACTCGGGTGCACGCTTGAAGTAGTAACAAAACTGACTTGATTCATGGGAGGCCGCAATTTTTCCTCTCATCTTATTACGAAAGAATATTGAACAATGTCTGGTCGCGGCAAAGGTGGAAAAGTCAAGGGAAAGAGCAAGTCCCGCTCCAGCAGGGCTGGCCTTCAATTCCCAGTAGGCAGAATCCATCGTCTTTTGCGAAAGGGTAACTATGCCGAACGAGTTGGTGCTGGCGCTCCCGTGTATTTGGCTGCAGTCATGGAATACCTGGCAGCTGAAGTTCTTGAGTTGGCAGGCAACGCTGCTCGTGACAACAAGAAGACTAGGATTATTCCACGTCATCTGCAGTTAGCTATCCGTAACGACGAGGAATTAAACAAGTTGTTGTCTGGAGTTACAATCGCTCAGGGTGGTGTTTTGCCCAACATTCAAGCTGTACTTCTGCCCAAGAAAACTGAGAAGAAGGCATAAATGTAAGACCTATATCTCATACAAATCGGCCCTTATGAGGGCCACAAACCCCTTTATAGAGGAGATTTACGATTGAAATGAATTGTTTTCGATATACAGACTCATCAAAAGTGTCTGAGATAGTTGCTTAGTTTCATTCGAAATTCTCGCTGCTATTCGATTAATTAGTATATGTGTAGTCGTCGATCGTAATTGAAGCCCATAGGAAGTCACACTAACTTTAGAATACTCCAAACAGCGATGTGCTTAGTTCCCACTACATTATTAATTATAAGATCATTACCTTTTGTATTGTCGCTAGCTACATTTTTTTGATATTTGCGTACATCGGGCTCATATTACCCAGAGGACAGGACAGTCGAGCCCAGATTCTCAGCAATGGAAGAAAACCTCATACCACATATTCTCATGTACTTCATGCTAGACAAAGGAATTTCCAACATTCTTAAAGCACTCATGTTTCTCTCTTGCGTTGGCTTGGCTGAAATTACTCTGTTCAATATGTTCTCGACATTTATTATTGTTCATTACTATGCCCCAATGACATCATGAACAGAGCGGATCAGAAAACTTTCCTAAATTTCTTTTGCAACATAGTAATGACATTAAATGCACACTTAAGTACGATTTATTCTTTGCAAGGTCGATATTCATATTTGTGTGATATGTGTTATATGTATATGGTTTGTAATACGCAACTACTCTTATTCTCTGATCTCAGAACTCATTTGCTACTGTGCCCAACGAGCGAGCCTAGGTTTCTTGTAACTACTGCCTTTCTTTAGTAAATAATGTGAAGTATACAATGCATTAACCTACATCTCATATTTGTATTACTCTTTATTTTAGTAACCCGCTACGAAGTGTCATTAATTTACATGTAAATCACAATAGACACTACCGCAAAAGAAAGAAATCGAACCCAAGACCACGTAAACAAGATAAAGGACAAGATTCAGGTTTCTAACGCATTATTCGCCCCTCACAGCACAGTATAGAAGTTGTATAAGCCTCTATACGTACATCCTACTGTCAGAACAGAAATTCCGACTTGCGTTTCGCATCTCTCATGCTCGCTACTTCCAACAAATCGCCAATTTCCAACCAGAACCCCTTCTCCAGCATTAATACTGCTACATGATATGAATACGTATACATGAACGTACATAATGTAAAAAAAAACGTATGATTTTCTCAAATTAATCTCTCTACGTCTGTAATTTAGTGTGCATCAAAAGGCTTTAATGTAGTTACACGAATTCTTATAATCTAACAGAAAATCGCACAAAGTAAATCTTTCCCTTTATATAAATTTGTTGGCTCTGAAAAGAGCCGTTTATGCCAATTTTATATCCAAAATAGGAGGAACCCCAACTTAACCTCCGAAACCGTACAGGGTTCTTCCTTGCCTCTTCAAGGCATACACAACATCCATAGCTGTCACTGTCTTCCTCTTGGCGTGTTCTGTGTATGTAACAGCATCTCTGATTACGTTCTCCAGGAATACTTTCAATACTCCTCGGGTCTCTTCATAAATGAGACCAGAGATACGCTTCACACCACCACGGCGAGCAAGACGCCTAATAGCGGGTTTGGTGATACCCTGGATGTTGTCACGAAGAACTTTACGGTGGCGCTTGGCACCTCCTTTGCCAAGACCCTTGCCTCCTTTTCCACGTCCTGTCATTTCGATATGTTACTGCTTCGCTCACCACACACGAGAAATACAAGCCCAAGCAGCCCAAGACTCGTGGTTTTGTTCCTTCGATCATGCAGGGAAAGCACGGAGGAAAAACACAAAACGTGTCTAAGCCAATGAGAACTGTCCTTTTCGACTGACTTTATCCAATGAGAAATAGCTTGATTTAACGGTTTTGCTCTTTATATAACTTGACTTCATTCAGCGCGCAATTCATTCGAGAAGAAGATCGCGTAGAGTGAACGTGTGTGAACTCAGCTATCATGGTGCTTCGCAAACGTACTAAGAAATCCACACAGAAGAAAACTGTTAGTAACACAAACACAGATCCTGTTACATGTACCTCACCAGCAGTCACAGAGAAGAATACAAGTTGCACCACCACAGACACAAACACTAACTGCACCACCGATCCCAAGACAACTACCTGCACCAACCCTTCTGACTCCCAACCCCCTCCCACTCGTCACTACGTCCTTACCAACCTAGCTGCTCATTTTTACGAACAAGACGCATTCTTTGATTATATCAAGACTGGCATTCCTGAACACCGCCGACATCTTCGTGGCAGACCAACACTCAATGGAGAAGGATTCCACATCATAATCGAAACCAGGGAAGCAATAGACGCTTTCATCACAAAATTCTCACCAAGGGACTTTGGTCCAAAAGTTAAAATCACAAACATCACTTCCCAAGAAGACATCGATCGAGCTGACGGCAAGTTGCCTCCTCCTGGCAAACAACCAAACACAAACAAAAGAAGACATACTTATACATGTGTAATCAGGGGAGTTGATAAAACTTTGGACATCGCAACCATTGAAGACAATCTAGACAAGCAAATGGTGAATTTCAATAACATCACCCGCATCCAGAATGCAACAGGACCACTGCCCCTGATTCGTCTCTTCACACATAGTTTTGCAACGGTGAACAAGCTCATCGCTGAAGGAATCTACATTCAAGACAAGCTGCACAGAGTTGAAGCATCCCGCTCCTCAGCCAGACCTATACCGTGCCACAATTGTTACGGCTATGATCATGGTACACAAATATGTACACGCCCAAGAGTGTGCTTCAGATGTGGTGAGACTCACAATCAGCCTTGCAACAAACCCATCAACCGATGGTTTTGTGCCACCTGCAAATGCTTAGGACATCGAACAGGCAGCAGCGAATGTCCCCAGAGGCCACATACAAACCAACGCAGACAGACTATCCCAAACCTACTCAATCAGTTCGAATTCCCACCACTTCCAGATTCCGGCCCTTGTCAGACACGCACAAACAGATCCTCAGAAGCAGATGAAGAAAAAGAACAAGAAGAACCAAGAAAAGAAGAGGACACAGAATCTGAACAAGAAATTCAAGATACAGATATAGATGCCAAGATCAATGCAGCGATTGAAGGCGCCATCGAATGCATACTCATATGGACAGCTTCCATCCTCTCTACCATCACCGATCCCCCCCACCAGAAAACCCTTCACCAAGCTATATCAAAAGTCACCCGCCATATCTTTCGCAAACACCTTAATATCCACACCACAACCAAAGGAAACCTTAACATCTACTGTTCCGACATCACACCCCCCACAACTACAGAGAAGAACACGACCGCACCTAACACTACAAACCAAACTCCACCCACCATCACCTAGCACACATCACCCTAAATCTCAAACAAGAAAATAACACCCTCAGTATATTTCATTCACACTCAATGTTTTTGAACTTAGTGCCAAGTGCTTCTTTCTTTGGTAATTCCCCATGGATTACAATGCATCGTAATCAAATCTAGCGAAGAAGACATCATCAGCCAGAGTACAGGACCACAGGTACAGGACCACAAATACAGGACCACTTCTCAAGAAGAAAACTCAAGAACATCGGGAACACACAACATCGGCAGCGCACTCGAAGAATCAAAACCAGAGTGCAAAGTGACTTGTTTCAGTTTCAACCTGCCACAAAAGTGAAGAGAAGCCCTGGGTAAAATAGCAGGATTGCTAGAGGCCCATCTCTGCCTGCTTGGCAGAGTAAAGTAATTATTTTCGTTCGTTCGTTCGTTCAGCGCGCAATTATTTGAAACAAGTCGTGACAGTTGCAATGGCACGTACCAAGCAGACAGCTAGGAAATCTACTGGAGGCAAAGCTCCTCGAAAGCAGCTTGCCACCAAAGCTGCAAGAAAGAGTGCTCCAGCTACCGGTGGAGTGAAAAAGCCCCATCGTTACAGGCCTGGTACTGTGGCTCTCCGAGAAATTCGTCGTTACCAGAAGAGCACTGAATTGCTCATCCGCAAGCTGCCCTTCCAACGACTCGTCCGAGAAATTGCACAAGATTTCAAGACAGATCTTCGCTTCCAAAGCTCAGCTGTCATGGCTTTACAGGAGGCAAGTGAAGCTTACCTTGTAGGGCTTTTCGAAGACACCAACTTGTGTGCTATTCACGCAAAGAGAGTCACAATCATGCCTAAGGACATTCAGCTTGCTCGCCGCATCCGTGGGGAACGTGCTTAAGTTTGAAGTTCTGGCACTGAGTTCAAAAACGGTCCTTTTTAGGACCAATACACTACTTAGAGATGCTGTTATCCTAACAAGGATCTTGTCCATACTTGTTATCTTTTTTTTTTAAATTCTCACGCCGTATGTTGCATAGTTAATACATCTACCTTCGTTTTCCTGTCGTTTCGTATATCATCCTATCTTTCAAGTATATTCTTTAGTTTTCCCCTATGTTTACCGATTGATTATCTTCGTTTTATGTGGTCAAGGGTTCGATTTTGCCATATGTTGCATAACTTAACTTCGATTCAACCACTGTTTGCCCTTCTCAACGTTATTAATCTGATAGAACTCGCAGGCGAAATATGTACTTCTTCCAAGGTAGCAAAAGTAATATTATTTTGTCAGAGGTCGCTGCTGTTGAATGCAAACGTTAAACTAAACTTTCTTTAAGTGTCTGTTTGTACTTAACATCAGTTCAATTGTACACCTACATTTCTGCTGGTGTTACTATTTTTCTTTATAGCAATATTACGAATTATAAGACGGTATCCGTGGTTATTAGCGTGTTCCCTTTTCCTAACACTTTCTCATTACACCAGTATTTCCATCATTCATTAGGCGTAATCACCCGTCTCCTTTATCATAAAAATCATAATAGTACGACGTTAAATTGAAACATAGTCTACTTCACTTTCACGAGTTGTAATAAGTTCGAACATTTCTTTCACCCCAGCCTTGAAAAGAGTTGATTTTAGTTTAGTGTCCCTTTCAGCAGCAAGGCTGTTTCAAACGTGGACCTACTTATTAACGTGCAATGCGAAACATTTGAGCTCCCACCGAGAATCGAACCCAGTCAGCCTGCAAAAGTTTTTCTAACAAATGCATTAAGTGCGTTTTCTGTACTGTTTCGCTACTTGAAGATAGGAACAAGGAAAAAGTAAGTGATCACAAATTGACATTACGTAATGTGTTCCCCATTTTTTTTCGAGTACACCATTCTTGACACCCGTGAAAGCTTTCTTTCCCCACCCTCAATTCCCCTCTGTTATAAAGCACTTACATCAAGAAGTGCTTCGGTTAAAAAGAAAACTCAAAGTCCCTTGCGTGTATACTATACATTGCTATGAATGAACATGTGATAATGATAGGAAAAGCACAATTTTACTCTTCTCAAAGTATTTGATGGCTCTAAAAAGAGCCGTTTTAAAATGTCAGATGATTTACTGACACATTTACTTCTTCTTTGGTGCAGCCTTCTTAGCACTTTTCGGTTTTGCTGTAGCCTTCTTTGGCTTCGGGGCCTTTGGCTTCTTGGGAGTTTTTGCCTTCTTCACTTTAGATGGTGATTTCTTAGGTTTGGGAGCAGCAGCCTTTTTCTTTTCACCAGTCTTCTTGGGACGTTTAGCTGCTGGCTTTTTCGCAGGCTTCTTCTCCTTTGATGCTGATCGTTTCGCCTTGGTTGAAGATCCACCTTCAGGCTTCTCCTTCAGCGATGAAGCACTAAGCTTAAACGATCCAGATGCACCTTTTCCCTTGGTCTGAACCAAAGACCCAGAAGCAACTGCACTTCTCAAGTATTTCTTGATAAATGGAGCAAGCTTCTCGGCATCCACTTTGTAGTTCTGAGAGATGTATTTCTTAATAGCTTGCAGTGAACTTCCTCCCCTTTCCTTCAAATTCTTGATGGCGTTGTTCACCATTTCTGATGTTCTTGGATGAGAAGGTGTTGTTTTTGGTTTCTTAGGCTTTGCAGACTTCTTAGGAGAAGCCTGTGCCGGGGCTGCAGGTGCTGATGCCGTATCTGCCATTGCTTTCTGCAATAAACTCAACGATACTGAAGAATGAAATTTTCGCTAGCAGGCAGCGTTGAGTTTGGTTACGGAGCGCGGACCGGATAGAAAGCACTTGCTGAGGCGGGCTGAGGTAAACAGAAGTTCGTAGTTGCCACAACGATAAGTGTGTTTCCTTCTATTTTGATAAACGATTTTTTTCAGGTATTCAATGAATGCACCAGATCCTATTCTTCCTTACTGGCTAGAAGAAACTTTATTCCACATAACTCAAAAGGCATTTGTTTTTATTCGCTTTTCTATTTTATGTTTCAGTCATTGCTAAGTCGGTCACACTACTTTTTCACCCTCCTTGTGCTTATAATTTTCATAATTTAACATGGAAATACTTATCAATAAATAATTATATTACCATGGTAATTAACTTCAATCCTTCCTGTGATTATACGCAAAGTACCATCTTCGTACTGCTTACTATAGTTCAATGAAGGGAATCTATAAAGTAACGCGTGTCGCACACATCTGCCTTGCAAACTCCCTGGCCTACTTCCAATGTATAGACTTTTATTTCAAATCCTGATTTAATTTCATAATTTTCTGTAGATTTTAACATTTTATTACCCAGCTTCTTAATACGAATGACAATCAAGCCTAAATATTTATTCCCTTTAACTTTATTTTTCTTTTTTATTTTGTGCCTTGTTTCATATTTGTTCTTACGTTAGCAATTAACGCACTTACCGTAGTTATGTATGAACAGGTTGTTTCTATATTTATTTTATTCCAAATAAATTAAATATATATACGGATTATTTTATGGTAGTTGATATTTTCTGTTGTTTCCTACGTGAATTGAGGAAACGCACGGACTTTCGCCTAATTCTTGTGCTACTTTCATATGTCTGTATCTGTCGAATGCTGTCGATCTGTCGAAATGTGTATTACTATCTGTCGATTCATCGAGTGAACTGAATTCGTTAACCATTTCACCAGGCGCGCATGCATTTTTTTTTCTTCTAAGGGATCCAAGCTTCGGGGGGCAAGGTTCCAATACTACAAGCCACTATGTCTATATACTATTATTCTGCATTCGAAAACACGATAAATATTCCACTTACTTTTTCACAAAAACATAATACAGACAGAGTACAGATGAAGTGTAAGATCAGATTTATATTGATGATACATCAATATTTTCCCTGTTAATAACTACATTTAATGAGAAAGTCTGCAAATGTATGTTCACTTAGGAACTTTTGCGAGGAGTCCGCACCCGGTGGACACCCCGTGAGTACGCCTCTGCACTTGACTATACTTCGAATTATACTGCAAACAGTTGTATTTTAGTTTCCCCGTTTAGTTCATCGATATCATTAACACAAAGAAAATAGATGTTATAGATGCGTATTCTCAGTTCTCGCTTTATATCCGGACGTCTGCAAAAATCTACTCCTTTTCTTTCTTTCACGCATCCACCAAACTAACAATGATTTGTATTATAATATTTGCGCATAAAATGTATATCTCATACCTTCCATGTTCTCAAGTATTCATAGACAAAAACGGTTATTTTCTGCGAACAAATTGTCCAAACACAGTGCAAATGTCATCTATAGATTGTCCTGGTTCCGTCTGCGTGTACATAACAATGCGTCATAATCATACATTGCACATTAAGGATATCAATTAATCTTCCCAAATTCCTAGATATGCCTGGCAAAAGTTCCGCGTGTTGTAAGGATATTACATTTGTACTACCGACAAGGTGGTATCTTCCAACATTGAAGTTCAATAAACCCCAAATGTGTCGGATATAGTATTTGATTTCTTGTCTCATTGTTTGCGTCAGAGATGTCTTCTCAAGTTAGGATTTACGATACATACAGGATGAGTTGTATATATTGTTGCTGCCAGCTCTATATTAATCCCATATTTGTAAACGAATAAAAACAGTATTCTAATTATAACAATGTGCTCACAATTAATTTTATTCTTAATTGTTATACGTATTGTTGATTAAAAATGAAAATGTTGCTAAGTGAATTTTATTAATATTTTCTGTTGCGTGATATAGGAAGTGAGTGAAATATTGGAGGAATATAGTGTGCGTAGCAGATGATGTGCAGTGGCTTTGGATCGCCTGTGATAAGGTAAGGCATTTGCTATTTTAATTAACGCATTTTATATACTGTAATCCTAATTATTTTTATGTGAATGTGCTTACTACTTGTGTATTCAGTGGGACCGATGTTTTAATATGTATGGTCAAGCAGTGTCGAGCCTGGTCAGTGTGTGGATAGGTGACCATTTTTTGTAAATCGATAACATTTAACTTTGTAAACACGGATGAAGTAGAAGTATATTTATTTTATTTTTTACCTCAAATATGTAGGACACTTCTCCTTTGTACATCAATTATTATTATTAGTTCAACTTGTTTACAAGTTAAATGAAAAGAATAGTCGTTATCGTGTGATGATTGTGCTCATTAGGCTAAAGAAGACTCGTGATAAGAAAGAAAAGAAGAACGGTGCTCAAGTTTCGTCACAGCATATTCTCAAAAATTTACAGGCAAAATTCAGTGTTCTGCATGAAAAGGCATATTTGTACGAAAAAAAAAAAATTCTGCAGACGACAGAATTAAATAAAGTAATACACATGTATTTTAGAGTTACTGGTGTAAAATCATTACAAGTGCTTTGCCAGGTGGCCAATAAAAAGCACGAATACTATTTAAGGGAGCCAAAACAGGAGAAAGCTGGGGGCCTGAGCGATAGCAAGAATGTGCGTCCAAAGTGAACAGGAGCGAAGGCGACGCGGGTATACGTATAAGCAAGGGTAGTGGAAACCAGTTAGTTTTCGAGTTTCAATAGCACTTGTCATGCATCCATACTAGTAGCGCCCCGCTTGTAAACATTAAGTACACTATGCAAGAATACACCGCCGGTGGAAAATAGTACCTAATACAGTTATCTTTCATATATACTGACTTATTTTACAGTAGTAACCCAACACTAGTAAACGTAAAATAAAAGTGTATAACTTTATATTTAATTCTATCGCCTGGCTTAGTTTTTCACCTGTAAGATGTACTTATTTAGAGCAAGTTTCTTAACTAGCAAATTAAACCGAGAACCACAGCAACCATATATATATTCTTATGATGTACTTTTCTTTGAGTGGTGTTCTCTGTCTATTGAATAACATTTTCTCAGTTTAATGCTAGCAAAAAACAAAACAAAATCAAAGTGTTTCTATATAAATTTAGTTCACCGTGTTGTAATATCACATGGAATTGAAAAACGAATAGTCGAACCTCTGCTATCTCGATCAAACTTCTCAGGATGATATACTGACTTACCGCAGAAGTTCGACTGAATACGTTTCTCAGTTCCATGGGAGAACCTGGAGAAGCAAAAGCCTGCGCAACGGAAAATACTAAATAAACTTGTAGAGCAGGTCAAGATGTATCATCATGCCAAGTTTCATTCAGATCAGAGAAGTTTGGCTGCAGCCATTTTCATTACAAAGCACAAAATGGATGGTCCCTAACCTCGAGAATCTTCACAATTGTCGACGAGTTGAACTGCACTCATCTGATCAAAATCAAACTTAAAATGACAGTTCACTTTCAACTGTTAAATAATATGATATGCAGGCTTCTGCTTTCCTAGTTACAGTCTATCCACTGTGGTATGCATATTAGTACAAATGTGAGAGTGCATATTTATTAAAGATTTGCTTCAAAAAGCGATGAAAGACATAGGCATTGCCGCGGGCGGTGATAACAAGATGCCGGAAAACGAACAAGCAGAAAGAATATGGGCTGAAGAAGTGTAAACGACGACGCGGCGGCCCGTAAAGGTGTTGCCGTCCTATTAAATGAATAATATCAAAAGAAAGAAAAAAAAAGTAAAAAATTTCGCGCTCGTAATCAAGACAGAAAGCAACTAAAGGAAATCTTTGTTTTACGTCCCACGTTATGCCGCTTAGGCTAAAAGAGGCGCTGATTATGAGAAATGATTGAAATGGTGGTGGAATGAAGAAAGTGGGAGGAAACGGGAGAACCCCGCGGTAACCCACCGCACATAGTTTTTGTCCACCATAAAGTTAACTTGGCGGGGGCTCAAGACAGAAAGACGGTTGGAAAAACAAATAAACGATGTTGCATCCCGTAAAAATGTTCGCGACCTATGAAATCAATATTTTTTCTTAAAGAAAAAAAAGAATTAAAAAGAGAAAAAAAGGTCAAAATTTCGCGCTCGCTTCGCTCGCGATCAGCAGAGAAAAGAGGACGTGACGCACCCCTAAAAGTGTTGGCGACCGATTGAATAAATATTGTGGGTAAAAAAAAAAAAAAAAAAAAAAAAAAGTCAAAAATTTCGCGCTCGCTTCGCTCGCGATCAGCACAGAAAGAAGGACGTGACGCGCCCCTAAAGGTGTTGGCAACCGATTCAATACATATTGTCGGTAAAAAAAAAAAAAAAAAAAAAAAAAAAAAAAAAAAACGCTCGCTTCGCTCGCGATCGACATGAAAAAGGCAACGACGTGACGCCCCGTAAAATTGTCGGCGACCTATTCAATCAATATATTCGGTTGAAAAACAAAGTCAAAAGTTTCCCAATCGCTTCCCTCCCGATCGACATAAAAAAAAAGGCAACCCCTTCACCTCTCCTTATGCATTCATCAGTAAACATACAACCATAGATCACAATACCACTCACATCACCTATCAGTTCTCCACGTCCATCAAGATCCAATCATCGCCCTGGCCCTTTATGATGATACACAACATTACATGTTATTGTGTGCATTGCCCCGCGTTACAATACATGACCAAAAAAAAGAGAAAAAGAGCTGCACTGCTTCAGTGTAGACATGTTCGTATTCGTAGAAAATGATTTTAGGTACACGATAGTACAGTAATCTATCTTCACATGCTTCAGATGTGAACGATACCTACACATGAAGAGGGCTCCCGAGGTTTCCTTTTCCAATAGGATGGAGCTCCACCACACTTGCAGAATGACGAGAAGTTATGTTAATAAATATATCCCAGAGTGTTTCGTAACTCGCCCTTGGTCCTAATGATGAAGCGTTCTTCAGATGGCCCCGATGTCTCCACACATGATACTATGCGACTTCTTTTCACGAGGCTCTCAAAGATCACGTTTGTGTCCTAACATTCTCTGCAGATATGACACAGCTGCGATAGCGGATCACAGAAGCCTTTCCTCTCCTTACAAGAGACGTGTTCATTCGAGTATGTGAGTAATTCGACTATCGATTAAATATCTCCCGTGTCACGATAGTAGTCACTTTCAATTCTTCTAACGAAGGTAAGAAAAAATGCTATACAAACTTCCTTTCGGTATATAAAGGATTAGGGGCCCAGAGAATATTTTCTTTCAAGAGGATACATTCTTTTTCGAACACCCTGTATATAGATCCTCTAATTATAACTGCAAACAAAATGTTGATTTTGCAATTGCTTCCATGAGAGAATATTCTGTGCACTTTCTTTCTGAAGGGCCGGGCCTAAACGTTTTCCTTAATCATTAAATTTAGTAGTTATCTACAATTACATAGTTTTCCATTGTTCTCAAAATAAAGATTTTTCTCTATGAATTGTTGAATGTTGCTAGGGATATTGAAGTAATTCTTTTTAGTGTTTTTTTCTTTACAATAATGTACTGAACGCCTGCATTAAGGAAGTTCGTGTGTCCATCTTGCAAAATGTTTCGTCTTTTTTCATGCCCACTAAGGTAAATATTCATTTTGCTCTTTTCTCTGTATGCAAACCACATTTCTTAAAGGCAACATTTTCATACAAATGTAGTACTAAAAACTTCTAATTGGCAACATCTGGGCTGCGAAGAGGAAAAAGAAAGAAATCTCGTACGTATTCGCGCGCAATTCGGAATTAGCCAATGAAAAGCACAAAAGCGGCCACCATCTCTCTCTCTTTCTTATTAACGGTTTTGTACTTTCTGCAGTTCTATCAGTGCTGCTAACCTCTTACTATATCATTGAATATGTATGTTTAGATATATATATATATATATATATATATATATATATATATATATATATATTTTTTTTTACAAAAAATCATACTACTACGGAATAATATTAAATGCCTTTAAACCCTCATTTCTGTTTGCACTTTCTGTTACACTACCTTCCCCGAACTTCTTTCAAGTTATTAAGTGCAGAACGGGGAGTTATACATATTTACTTGCGCTTTGACAATATCTGCACATTGTGTAATAATAGGAGACGTATAAAATAAAACTATATACTAATACGTATATATATATATATATATATATATATATATATATATATATATATATACAGTACACATTCCACTATCCGAGGCTTTCCTTTTCTTTTCTTGCTGACGATAAATTACGCTTTTAGAAATGTTGTCTGAAAACAATAAGAATATGTGCAAAAAATACAATCAGAGGTAGAGGTCTTTAACAGGAAATAAGCAAGGGAGTTGAAAAATTTTTTATGCATGTAAAAAATATAGACATGAACCAACTTGTGAAATAAAAAGACCAGAAAACTACTCTTTCTAAATTATGTGTAAACTTTTTACCGAAAACGAAAGTTGCACGAAAGACTTTTTGTCCGTTTTTTGGCCTCCGGTGCTTGGGGTCCCTGATTCAATCCCAGCTCGTGCCGTGTGAACTTTGTCGTGCATAAAGACCGTGCTCATGGGTTTTCTCGGGTTTCTCCCGTTTCCTCCCACTTTCTTCATTCAGTACTCATCATCACCGTCTCCTTTAGCGTAACCGGTATAAGTATGCGACGTAAATCTAAATATTTCATTTCATTTCCCTTTTCTGCTCATACTGCTGATTATGCGCGATTATGCCAACATCCAACTCCGCGGATAATCGTGCGATTACTGTATATACAACTAATACAGATACAACTAATTATATTATCAGTTACAGTATCGGTTTTTATTTACTAATTTGCCTCACTTTATTTGCATCCCTGCAGTAAATAATTCTTATCGATAATAGTTAAAATGTATATTACATTTTAGTGCTTCACGACTGAATGATCATCTGCCTTACGTTATCTCGCAGCTGAAGAGAATGCTACACTGAAAACTACCTTGCGTTATAAAGGGTAAGTGAAACATATCTTAAAAATATCTTTCATACATTTCATTGTGTACATTAAAGAATGTAAGTTTGCCTTTTTCCTGTAATCAATACTTAATAAAGGATTTATTTTTATTTATTTATATACAATTTCATACGTGGTTCGTGATAGTAAACTCGATAGGACACAGTGGCACTATGAACATCCGAATCACTCATCATTCGAACATTCAAATATTTATTCGAATATTAGTATATTCCAAGTAATGTTAACGACGTTAATATGCTTGCCTTTATAGTTAATAATGTCAATTCTTACTTAAAACATACTTCCTTAACAGGACATTGAAGAAAAGGTAGTTGCCAACGGCCATACCATGCTGAATATACCGGTTCTCGTCCGATCACCGAAGTCAAGCAGCATCGGGCCTGGTCAGTACTTGGATGGGTGACCGCCTGGGAACACCAGTGCTGTTGGTATACTTTTTCTAATTTTGTTTTTCACAAAGACGAATATTCTCACATCGTTCACCACGATAATTTCGTAATCATGCATTACTTAAAACAATTAGCAACGCTTTCCACGCGCTGGTCTTTTTGAGTATTCACCGACAAACCTACGTAGCTACAATAACTCACTCGAAGCCATATGCATTCGCCAACGGCCATACCATGCTGAATATACCGGTTCTCGTCCGATCACCGAAGTCAAGCAGCATCGGGCCTGGTCAGTACTTGGATGGGTGACCGCCTGGGAACACCAGGTGCTGTTGGCATCTCTTTTTCAAATTTCATTATCCTTCAAGTACGAAAATACTAGAAACATTAATTTTATAGTACTTTCAAGAGATAATTTATCAACATTATTTCATAGCGATTAATCGATATTCTAAGCGTTATACCCACTATTTCTTACACTAACAGCCTGTTTATTTGCACGGCACATTAAAATAACCTGATTTCCGATCCGTGTGCACCTACTACTATACTTAACACGGAATGTATTACCACTTTTTAAAAGTAAATTATTATGACTAAGTGTAGATCTCCGGCGAGTAAATGCCTTTCGTATACAAGCACGACACATCTCCGCTATGTGCTTTACTTTTTTACTAACAGCATATAGAAATTGGATTTCAACGTGTTTCTACATAACAGAATGAAGCAAATTTCGTGATTTAACTCTTTCGAATAATGTGTTGGTCCTGACAAGGACCGTTTGAAATGAAAAATCTTGAAGAAGATTTTTACTTAGAGCTTGTGTACTTGGTAACAGCCTTCGTACCCTCACTTACAGCGTGCTTGGCAAGTTCACCAGGCAAAAGAAGGCGCACAGCTGTTTGGATTTCCCGGCTGGTGATAGTTGACCGCTTATTGTAATGGGCCAAACGAGAAGCTTCAGCAGCAATACGCTCGAAGATGTCATTAACAAAGCTGTTCATGATACTCATAGCTTTGCTAGATATGCCAGTGTCAGGATGCACTTGCTTCAAAACTTTGTAGATGTAAATGGCATAGCTCTCCTTCCTCCTCCTCTTCTTCTTCTTATCTCCCTTGGAGATATTCTTTTGGGCTTTACCAGCCTTCTTTGCAGCCTTTCCGCTAGTTTTTGGTGGCATGATGACTCACTCGTTCAGCAAAATTAGATGTGTCCGCCGATTTATCGACTTCATTTAAATTACAGTACGTGTTTCAATTCGCGCCAACTGCCTTGCTTTTCATTTGATGCACTCGGGTGCACGCTTGAAGTAGTAACAAAACTGACTTGATTCATGGGAGGCCGCAATTTTTCCTCTCATCTTATTACGAAAGAATATTGAACAATGTCTGGTCGCGGCAAAGGTGGAAAAGTCAAGGGAAAGAGCAAGTCCCGCTCCAGCAGGGCTGGCCTTCAATTCCCAGTAGGCAGAATCCATCGTCTTTTGCGAAAGGGTAACTATGCCGAACGAGTTGGTGCTGGCGCTCCCGTGTATTTGGCTGCAGTCATGGAATACCTGGCAGCTGAAGTTCTTGAGTTGGCAGGCAACGCTGCTCGTGACAACAAGAAGACTAGGATTATTCCACGTCATCTGCAGTTAGCTATCCGTAACGACGAGGAATTAAACAAGTTGTTGTCTGGAGTTACAATCGCTCAGGGTGGTGTTTTGCCCAACATTCAAGCTGTACTTCTGCCCAAGAAAACTGAGAAGAAGGCATAAATGTAAGACCTATATCTCATACAAATCGGCCCTTATGAGGGCCACAAACCCCTTTATAGAGGAGATTTACGATTGAAATGAATTGTTTTCGATATACAGACTCATCAAAAGTGTCTGAGATAGTTGCTTAGTTTCATTCGAAATTCTCGCTGCTATTCGATTAATTAGTATATGTGTAGTCGTCGATCGTAATTGAAGCCCATAGGAAGTCACACTAACTTTAGAATACTCCAAACAGCGATGTGCTTAGTTCCCACTACATTATTAATTATAAGATCATTACCTTTTGTATTGTCGCTAGCTACATTTTTTTGATATTTGCGTACATCGGGCTCATATTACCCAGAGGACAGGACAGTCGAGCCCAGATTCTCAGCAATGGAAGAAAACCTCATACCACATATTCTCATGTACTTCATGCTAGACAAAGGAATTTCCAACATTCTTAAAGCACTCATGTTTCTCTCTTGCGTTGGCTTGGCTGAAATTACTCTGTTCAATATGTTCTCGACATTTATTATTGTTCATTACTATGCCCCAATGACATCATGAACAGAGCGGATCAGAAAACTTTCCTAAATTTCTTTTGCAACATAGTAATGACATTAAATGCACACTTAAGTACGATTTATTCTTTGCAAGGTCGATATTCATATTTGTGTGATATGTGTTATATGTATATGGTTTGTAATACGCAACTACTCTTATTCTCTGATCTCAGAACTCATTTGCTACTGTGCCCAACGAGCGAGCCTAGGTTTCTTGTAACTACTGCCTTTCTTTAGTAAATAATGTGAAGTATACAATGCATTAACCTACATCTCATATTTGTATTACTCTTTATTTTAGTAACCCGCTACGAAGTGTCATTAATTTACATGTAAATCACAATAGACACTACCGCAAAAGAAAGAAATCGAACCCAAGACCACGTAAACAAGATAAAGGACAAGATTCAGGTTTCTAACGCATTATTCGCCCCTCACAGCACAGTATAGAAGTTGTATAAGCCTCTATACGTACATCCTACTGTCAGAACAGAAATTCCGACTTGCGTTTCGCATCTCTCATGCTCGCTACTTCCAACAAATCGCCAATTTCCAACCAGAACCCCTTCTCCAGCATTAATACTGCTACATGATATGAATACGTATACATGAACGTACATAATGTAAAAAAAAACGTATGATTTTCTCAAATTAATCTCTCTACGTCTGTAATTTAGTGTGCATCAAAAGGCTTTAATGTAGTTACACGAATTCTTATAATCTAACAGAAAATCGCACAAAGTAAATCTTTCCCTTTATATAAATTTGTTGGCTCTGAAAAGAGCCGTTTATGCCAATTTTATATCCAAAATAGGAGGAACCCCAACTTAACCTCCGAAACCGTACAGGGTTCTTCCTTGCCTCTTCAAGGCATACACAACATCCATAGCTGTCACTGTCTTCCTCTTGGCGTGTTCTGTGTATGTAACAGCATCTCTGATTACGTTCTCCAGGAATACTTTCAATACTCCTCGGGTCTCTTCATAAATGAGACCAGAGATACGCTTCACACCACCACGGCGAGCAAGACGCCTAATAGCGGGTTTGGTGATACCCTGGATGTTGTCACGAAGAACTTTACGGTGGCGCTTGGCACCTCCTTTGCCAAGACCCTTGCCTCCTTTTCCACGTCCTGTCATTTCGATATGTTACTGCTTCGCTCACCACACACGAGAAATACAAGCCCAAGCAGCCCAAGACTCGTGGTTTTGTTCCTTCGATCATGCAGGGAAAGCACGGAGGAAAAACACAAAACGTGTCTAAGCCAATGAGAACTGTCCTTTTCGACTGACTTTATCCAATGAGAAATAGCTTGATTTAACGGTTTTGCTCTTTATATAACTTGACTTCATTCAGCGCGCAACAATCAATTCATATCAATACGAGAAGAGTGCTAGCGTACACAGTTATATTTTACTCCGCTATAATGGGGCGAAAACGTCTTCGGAAGCCTACCAACTCCAAACCAGACCCCCCCTCAACACACGAAGATAGTGATACACAACAGTCTACAGAAACAGAGAAGAACTCTAATATTTCACCCACCAACACACATACAGAGAAGAACTCTGACAATTCACTCACCAATACAAATCCAGAGAAGAACTCTGATACTTCAACCACCAACTCAGAAACATGCCCTCATCAAACAGAGAAGAATACTAAGCCAATAGACGACTCATATACTGCACATTATGTGCTTACACATTTAGCTACCCAATTTCATGACCTTGAAGAATTCTATTCGCCTCTCAGAGACCGACTTCCCGGCTTTGAATATTGCATTGCAGGCCGACCAACCCTTAACAAAGAAGGATATCATATTGCCTTTAGGTGTCAAGAAGCTCTTGAAGCATTTCATAAGAAGTTCAAACCGAGTGATTTTGGCCCCAAAACCAGAATGACAACAATCTTGACTCCTGATGACATCAAAAAGGCTGACGGAATCCTACCACCACCGCCAAACAAACATACCAAGAAGAACAGCAGACATACTTATACATGCGTCATCAAAGGTGTAGATGTCGACCTTACTATTCCAGAGCTCAAGGAATCGTTCATAAAAGCGGGATTAGATTTTTGCAACTTAACAAGAATCCGCAACTCTGATGGTCCACTTCCGCTAATAAGGCTTTTCTCTTCAAATACAGAAACCATTAGCAGTTTAATTGCGAAGGGTATCATCATTAACAACAAGAAGCATCGAGTTGAGGCATCAAGATCGGCGGCACGACCTACACCATGTTACAATTGTTACAAATACGACCATCTAACCCATCTCTGTACGCAGAGTAGAGTCTGTTTTCGTTGTGGCGAAAGTCACACTTCACCTTGTGGAAGACCAATTAACCGCATGTTCTGCGCCACCTGTAAGACAATAGGACACCGCACAGGAAGCAGTGATTGCCCCAAGAGGCCACACTTCACAGAAAGAAGACAGATCATCCCAAACATTTTAAATACAACCGAATTTCCACCACTACCAGAAACTGGCCCTTGCAAGGATCACCACCAGACCTCCACAATTCCAGAAGATGAAGAAGCAGAAGAACCCAACCAGCAACAGACCACTCCAAATTCAGATTTTCAAGACCAAATCAATGAAGCAATTGAACGAGCCACAAATTCCATCATGAAATGGGTAGCATCCATACTTGCAATAGTAACAGAACCCCCGAAACAAAAAACACTCCATCAGGCCATTTCTCAAGCCACCCGACAAATTTTTCGAAAACAGTTAAACATTCTCACAACCACCCATGGCAATATCTATATCACTCATAAAAATTTATCCTCATTTCCACAGAAAAACAACACATCTAATTCTTCTCACATTACATAAATCATCCCACCTACATTAACACACACATAATGTTTTTGAACTCAATGCCAAAAACTTCTCTCTTTGGCACTCTTCACGGATTCACAACGAGAAGAAGATAGAAGATCAAAAGTTCCAACCAAGAAGACAAGAAGACTTTTCAACGGCCAAGTACAGGACCACGAACAGGACCATCTACCAGATGGACGTACTTATGCATCGGCTTCACTCAACATCGGAAGCACACAATCAGCAGATCCAAGAACAGAAGCCTTCGTGTCAAGACTTGTTGAGACCAGTTGTGCGCTTATCATCGATACTACCAACTCATCACATACATTTATTAATATTTTCTCTGGATGAAGTAGCTAATAGCTAATATATCCTTCCATCTTCTGATGGTAAACAGACTATTGCCTATGCCTATGCCTATGCCTCAGCGCGCAATTATTTGAAACAAGTCGTGACAGTTGCAATGGCACGTACCAAGCAGACAGCTAGGAAATCTACTGGAGGCAAAGCTCCTCGAAAGCAGCTTGCCACCAAAGCTGCAAGAAAGAGTGCTCCAGCTACCGGTGGAGTGAAAAAGCCCCATCGTTACAGGCCTGGTACTGTGGCTCTCCGAGAAATTCGTCGTTACCAGAAGAGCACTGAATTGCTCATCCGCAAGCTGCCCTTCCAACGACTCGTCCGAGAAATTGCACAAGATTTCAAGACAGATCTTCGCTTCCAAAGCTCAGCTGTCATGGCTTTACAGGAGGCAAGTGAAGCTTACCTTGTAGGGCTTTTCGAAGACACCAACTTGTGTGCTATTCACGCAAAGAGAGTCACAATCATGCCTAAGGACATTCAGCTTGCTCGCCGCATCCGTGGGGAACGTGCTTAAGTTTGAAGTTCTGGCACTGAGTTCAAAAACGGTCCTTTTTAGGACCAATACACTACTTAGAGATGCTGTTATCCTAACAAGGATCTTGTCCATACTTGTTATCTTTTTTTTTTAAATTCTCACGCCGTATGTTGCATAGTTAATACATCTACCTTCGTTTTCCTGTCGTTTCGTATATCATCCTATCTTTCAAGTATATTCTTTAGTTTTCCCCTATGTTTACCGATTGATTATCTTCGTTTTATGTGGTCAAGGGTTCGATTTTGCCATATGTTGCATAACTTAACTTCGATTCAACCACTGTTTGCCCTTCTCAACGTTATTAATCTGATAGAACTCGCAGGCGAAATATGTACTTCTTCCAAGGTAGCAAAAGTAATATTATTTTGTCAGAGGTCGCTGCTGTTGAATGCAAACGTTAAACTAAACTTTCTTTAAGTGTCTGTTTGTACTTAACATCAGTTCAATTGTACACCTACATTTCTGCTGGTGTTACTATTTTTCTTTATAGCAATATTACGAATTATAAGACGGTATCCGTGGTTATTAGCGTGTTCCCTTTTCCTAACACTTTCTCATTACACCAGTATTTCCATCATTCATTAGGCGTAATCACCCGTCTCCTTTATCATAAAAATCATAATAGTACGACGTTAAATTGAAACATAGTCTACTTCACTTTCACGAGTTGTAATAAGTTCGAACATTTCTTTCACCCCAGCCTTGAAAAGAGTTGATTTTAGTTTAGTGTCCCTTTCAGCAGCAAGGCTGTTTCAAACGTGGACCTACTTATTAACGTGCAATGCGAAACATTTGAGCTCCCACCGAGAATCGAACCCAGTCAGCCTGCAAAAGTTTTTCTAACAAATGCATTAAGTGCGTTTTCTGTACTGTTTCGCTACTTGAAGATAGGAACAAGGAAAAAGTAAGTGATCACAAATTGACATTACGTAATGTGTTCCCCATTTTTTTTCGAGTACACCATTCTTGACACCCGTGAAAGCTTTCTTTCCCCACCCTCAATTCCCCTCTGTTATAAAGCACTTACATCAAGAAGTGCTTCGGTTAAAAAGAAAACTCAAAGTCCCTTGCGTGTATACTATACATTGCTATGAATGAACATGTGATAATGATAGGAAAAGCACAATTTTACTCTTCTCAAAGTATTTGATGGCTCTAAAAAGAGCCGTTTTAAAATGTCAGATGATTTACTGACACATTTACTTCTTCTTTGGTGCAGCCTTCTTAGCACTTTTCGGTTTTGCTGTAGCCTTCTTTGGCTTCGGGGCCTTTGGCTTCTTGGGAGTTTTTGCCTTCTTCACTTTAGATGGTGATTTCTTAGGTTTGGGAGCAGCAGCCTTTTTCTTTTCACCAGTCTTCTTGGGACGTTTAGCTGCTGGCTTTTTCGCAGGCTTCTTCTCCTTTGATGCTGATCGTTTCGCCTTGGTTGAAGATCCACCTTCAGGCTTCTCCTTCAGCGATGAAGCACTAAGCTTAAACGATCCAGATGCACCTTTTCCCTTGGTCTGAACCAAAGACCCAGAAGCAACTGCACTTCTCAAGTATTTCTTGATAAATGGAGCAAGCTTCTCGGCATCCACTTTGTAGTTCTGAGAGATGTATTTCTTAATAGCTTGCAGTGAACTTCCTCCCCTTTCCTTCAAATTCTTGATGGCGTTGTTCACCATTTCTGATGTTCTTGGATGAGAAGGTGTTGTTTTTGGTTTCTTAGGCTTTGCAGACTTCTTAGGAGAAGCCTGTGCCGGGGCTGCAGGTGCTGATGCCGTATCTGCCATTGCTTTCTGCAATAAACTCAACGATACTGAAGAATGAAATTTTCGCTAGCAGGCAGCGTTGAGTTTGGTTACGGAGCGCGGACCGGATAGAAAGCACTTGCTGAGGCGGGCTGAGGTAAACAGAAGTTCGTAGTTGCCACAACGATAAGTGTGTTTCCTTCTATTTTGATAAACGATTTTTTTCAGGTATTCAATGAATGCACCAGATCCTATTCTTCCTTACTGGCTAGAAGAAACTTTATTCCACATAACTCAAAAGGCATTTGTTTTTATTCGCTTTTCTATTTTATGTTTCAGTCATTGCTAAGTCGGTCACACTACTTTTTCACCCTCCTTGTGCTTATAATTTTCATAATTTAACATGGAAATACTTATCAATAAATAATTATATTACCATGGTAATTAACTTCAATCCTTCCTGTGATTATACGCAAAGTACCATCTTCGTACTGCTTACTATAGTTCAATGAAGGGAATCTATAAAGTAACGCGTGTCGCACACATCTGCCTTGCAAACTCCCTGGCCTACTTCCAATGTATAGACTTTTATTTCAAATCCTGATTTAATTTCATAATTTTCTGTAGATTTTAACATTTTATTACCCAGCTTCTTAATACGAATGACAATCAAGCCTAAATATTTATTCCCTTTAACTTTATTTTTCTTTTTTATTTTGTGCCTTGTTTCATATTTGTTCTTACGTTAGCAATTAACGCACTTACCGTAGTTATGTATGAACAGGTTGTTTCTATATTTATTTTATTCCAAATAAATTAAATATATATACGGATTATTTTATGGTAGTTGATATTTTCTGTTGTTTCCTACGTGAATTGAGGAAACGCACGGACTTTCGCCTAATTCTTGTGCTACTTTCATATGTCTGTATCTGTCGAATGCTGTCGATCTGTCGAAATGTGTATTACTATCTGTCGATTCATCGAGTGAACTGAATTCGTTAACCATTTCACCAGGCGCGCATGCATTTTTTTTTCTTCTAAGGGATCCAAGCTTCGGGGGGCAAGGTTCCAATACTACAAGCCACTATGTCTATATACTATTATTCTGCATTCGAAAACACGATAAATATTCCACTTACTTTTTCACAAAAACATGATACAGACAGAGTACAGATGAAGTGTAAGATCAGATTTATATTGATGATACATCAATATTTTCCCTGTTAATAACTACATTTAATGAGAAAGTCTGCAAATGTATGTTCACTTAGGAACTTTTGCGAGGAGTCCGCACCCGGTGGACACCCCGTGAGTACGCCTCTGCACTTGACTATACTTCGAATTATACTGCAAACAGTTGTATTTTAGTTTCCCCGTTTAGTTCATCGATATCATTAACACAAAGAAAATAGATGTTATAGATGCGTATTCTCAGTTCTCGCTTTATATCCGGACGTCTGCAAAAATCTACTCCTTTTCTTTCTTTCACGCATCCACCAAACTAACAATGATTTGTATTATAATATTTGCGCATAAAATGTATATCTCATACCTTCCATGTTCTCAAGTATTCATAGACAAAAACGGTTATTTTCTGCGAACAAATTGTCCAAACACAGTGCAAATGTCATCTATAGATTGTCCTGGTTCCGTCTGCGTGTACATAACAATGCGTCATAATCATACATTGCACATTAAGGATATCAATTAATCTTCCCAAATTCCTAGATATGCCTGGCAAAAGTTCCGCGTGTTGTAAGGATATTACATTTGTACTACCGACAAGGTGGTATCTTCCAACATTGAAGTTCAATAAACCCCAAATGTGTCGGATATAGTATTTGATTTCTTGTCTCATTGTTTGCGTCAGAGATGTCTTCTCAAGTTAGGATTTACGATACATACAGGATGAGTTGTATATATTGTTGCTGCCAGCTCTATATTAATCCCATATTTGTAAACGAATAAAAACAGTATTCTAATTATAACAATGTGCTCACAATTAATTTTATTCTTAATTGTTATACGTATTGTTGATTAAAAATGAAAATGTTGCTAAGTGAATTTTATTAATATTTTCTGTTGCGTGATATAGGAAGTGAGTGAAATATTGGAGGAATATAGTGTGCGTAGCAGATGATGTGCAGTGGCTTTGGATCGCCTGTGATAAGGTAAGGCATTTGCTATTTTAATTAACGCATTTTATATACTGTAATCCTAATTATTTTTATGTGAATGTGCTTACTACTTGTGTATTCAGTGGGACCGATGTTTTAATATGTATGGTCAAGCAGTGTCGAGCCTGGTCAGTGTGTGGATAGGTGACCATTTTTTGTAAATCGATAACATTTAACTTTGTAAACACGGATGAAGTAGAAGTATATTTATTTTATTTTTTACCTCAAATATGTAGGACACTTCTCCTTTGTACATCAATTATTATTATTAGTTCAACTTGTTTACAAGTTAAATGAAAAGAATAGTCGTTATCGTGTGATGATTGTGCTCATTAGGCTAAAGAAGACTCGTGATAAGAAAGAAAAGAAGAACGGTGCTCAAGTTTCGTCACAGCATATTCTCAAAAATTTACAGGCAAAATTCAGTGTTCTGCATGAAAAGGCATATTTGTACGAAAAAAAAAAAAATTCTGCAGACGACAGAATTAAATAAAGTAATACACATGTATTTTAGAGTTACTGGTGTAAAATCATTACAAGTGCTTTGCCAGGTGGCCAATAAAAAGCACGAATACTATTTAAGGGAGCCAAAACAGGAGAAAGCTGGGGGCCTGAGCGATAGCAAGAATGTGCGTCCAAAGTGAACAGGAGCGAAGGCGACGCGGGTATACGTATAAGCAAGGGTAGTGGAAACCAGTTAGTTTTCGAGTTTCAATAGCACTTGTCATGCATCCATACTAGTAGCGCCCCGCTTGTAAACATTAAGTACACTATGCAAGAATACACCGCCGGTGGAAAATAGTACCTAATACAGTTATCTTTCATATATACTGACTTATTTTACAGTAGTAACCCAACACTAGTAAACGTAAAATAAAAGTGTATAACTTTATATTTAATTCTATCGCCTGGCTTAGTTTTTCACCTGTAAGATGTACTTATTTAGAGCAAGTTTCTTAACTAGCAAATTAAACCGAGAACCACAGCAACCATATATATATTCTTATGATGTACTTTTCTTTGAGTGGTGTTCTCTGTCTATTGAATAACATTTTCTCAGTTTAATGCTAGCAAAAAACAAAACAAAATCAAAGTGTTTCTATATAAATTTAGTTCACCGTGTTGTAATATCACATGGAATTGAAAAACGAATAGTCGAACCTCTGCTATCTCGATCAAACTTCTCAGGATGATATACTGACTTACCGCAGAAGTTCGACTGAATACGTTTCTCAGTTCCATGGGAGAACCTGGAGAAGCAAAAGCCTGCGCAACGGAAAATACTAAATAAACTTGTAGAGCAGGTCAAGATGTATCATCATGCCAAGTTTCATTCAGATCAGAGAAGTTTGGCTGCAGCCATTTTCATTACAAAGCACAAAATGGATGGTCCCTAACCTCGAGAATCTTCACAATTGTCGACGAGTTGAACTGCACTCATCTGATCAAAATCAAACTTAAAATGACAGTTCACTTTCAACTGTTAAATAATATGATATGCAGGCTTCTGCTTTCCTAGTTACAGTCTATCCACTGTGGTATGCATATTAGTACAAATGTGAGAGTGCATATTTATTAAAGATTTGCTTCAAAAAGCGATGAAAGACATAGGCATTGCCGCGGGCGGTGATAACAAGATGCCGGAAAACGAACAAGCAGAAAGAATATGGGCTGAAGAAGTGTAAACGACGACGCGGCGGCCCGTAAAGGTGTTGCCGTCCTATTAAATGAATAATATCAAAAGAAAGAAAAAAAAAGTAAAAAATTTCGCGCTCGTAATCAAGACAGAAAGCAACTAAAGGAAATCTTTGTTTTACGTCCCACGTTATGCCGCTTAGGCTAAAAGAGGCGCTGATTATGAGAAATGATTGAAATGGTGGTGGAATGAAGAAAGTGGGAGGAAACGGGAGAACCCCGCGGTAACCCACCGCACATAGTTTTTGTCCACCATAAAGTTAACTTGGCGGGGGCTCAAGACAGAAAGACGGTTGGAAAAACAAATAAACGATGTTGCATCCCGTAAAAATGTTCGCGACCTATGAAATCAATATTTTTTCTTAAAGAAAAAAAAGAATTAAAAAGAGAAAAAAAGGTCAAAATTTCGCGCTCGCTTCGCTCGCGATCAGCAGAGAAAAGAGGACGTGACGCACCCCTAAAAGTGTTGGCGACCGATTGAATAAATATTGTGGGTAAAAAAAAAAAAAAAAAAAAAAAAAAAGTCAAAAATTTCGCGCTCGCTTCGCTCGCGATCAGCACAGAAAGAAGGACGTGACGCGCCCCTAAAGGTGTTGGCAACCGATTCAATACATATTGTCGGTAAAAAAAAAAAAAAAAAAAAAAAAAAAAAAAAAAAAAACGCTCGCTTCGCTCGCGATCGACATGAAAAAGGCAACGACGTGACGCCCCGTAAAATTGTCGGCGACCTATTCAATCAATATATTCGGTTGAAAAACAAAGTCAAAAGTTTCCCAATCGCTTCCCTCCCGATCGACATAAAAAAAAAGGCAACCCCTTCACCTCTCCTTATGCATTCATCAGTAAACATACAACCATAGATCACAATACCACACTCACATCACCTATCAGTTCTCCACGTCCATCAAGATCCAATCATCGCCCTGGCCCTTTATGATGATACACAACATTACATGTTATTGTGTGCATTGCCCCGCGTTACAATACATGACCAAAAAAAAGAGAAAAAGAGCTGCACTGCCTTCAGTGTAGACATGTTCGTATTCGTAGAAAATGATTTTAGGTACACGATAGTACAGTAATCTATCTTCACATGCTTCAGATGTGAACGATACCTACACATGAAGAGGGCTCCCGAGGTTTCCTTTTCCAATAGGATGGAGCTCCACCACACTTGCAGAATGACGAGAAGTTATGTTAATAAATATATCCCAGAGTGTTTCGTAACTCGCCCTTGGTCCTAATGATGAAGCGTTCTTCAGATGGCCCCGATGTCTCCACACATGATACTATGCGACTTCTTTTCACGAGGCTCTCAAAGATCACGTTTGTGTCCTAACATTCTCTGCAGATATGACACAGCTGCGATAGCGGATCACAGAAGCCTTTCCTCTCCTTACAAGAGACGTGTTCATTCGAGTATGTGAGTAATTCGACTATCGATTAAATATCTCCCGTGTCACGATAGTAGTCACTTTCAATTCTTCTAACGAAGGTAAGAAAAAATGCTATACAAACTTCCTTTCGGTATATAAAGGATTAGGGGCCCAGAGAATATTTTCTTTCAAGAGGATACATTCTTTTTCGAACACCCTGTATATAGATCCTCTAATTATAACTGCAAACAAAATGTTGATTTTGCAATTGCTTCCATGAGAGAATATTCTGTGCACTTTCTTTCTGAAGGGCCGGGCCTAAACGTTTTCCTTAATCATTAAATTTAGTAGTTATCTACAATTACATAGTTTTCCATTGTTCTCAAAATAAAGATTTTTCTCTATGAATTGTTGAATGTTGCTAGGGATATTGAAGTAATTCTTTTTAGTGTTTTTTTCTTTACAATAATGTACTGAACGCCTGCATTAAGGAAGTTCGTGTGTCCATCTTGCAAAATGTTTCGTCTTTTTTCATGCCCACTAAGGTAAATATTCATTTTGCTCTTTTCTCTGTATGCAAACCACATTTCTTAAAGGCAACATTTTCATACAAATGTAGTACTAAAAACTTCTAATTGGCAACATCTGGGCTGCGAAGAGGAAAAAGAAAGAAATCTCGTACGTATTCGCGCGCAATTCGGAATTAGCCAATGAAAAGCACAAAAGCGGCCACCATCTCTCTCTCTTTCTTATTAACGGTTTTGTACTTTCTGCAGTTCTATCAGTGCTGCTAACCTCTTACTATATCATTGAATATGTATGTTTAGATATATATATATATATATATATATATATATATATATATTTTTTTTTTTACAAAAAATCATACTACTACGGAATAATATTAAATGCCTTTAAACCCTCATTTCTGTTTGCACTTTCTGTTACACTACCTTCCCCGAACTTCTTTCAAGTTATTAAGTGCAGAACGGGGAGTTATACATATTTACTTGCGCTTTGACAATATCTGCACATTGTGTAATAATAGGAGACGTATAAAATAAAACTATATACTAATACGTATATATATATATATATATATATATATATATATATATATATATACAGTACACATTCCACTATCCGAGGCTTTCCTTTTCTTTTCTTGCTGACGATAAATTACGCTTTTAGAAATGTTGTCTGAAAACAATAAGAATATGTGCAAAAAATACAATCAGAGGTAGAGGTCTTTAACAGGAAATAAGCAAGGGAGTTGAAAAATTTTTTATGCATGTAAAAAATATAGACATGAACCAACTTGTGAAATAAAAAGACCAGAAAACTACTCTTTCTAAATTATGTGTAAACTTTTTACCGAAAACGAAAGTTGCACGAAAGACTTTTTGTCCGTTTTTTGGCCTCCGGTGCTTGGGGTCCCTGATTCAATCCCAGCTCGTGCCGTGTGAACTTTGTCGTGCATAAAGACCGTGCTCATGGGTTTTCTCGGGTTTCTCCCGTTTCCTCCCACTTTCTTCATTCAGTACTCATCATCACCGTCTCCTTTAGCGTAACCGGTATAAGTATGCGACGTAAATCTAAATATTTCATTTCATTTCCCTTTTCTGCTCATACTGCTGATTATGCGCGATTATGCCAACATCCAACTCCGCGGATAATCGTGCGATTACTGTATATACAACTAATACAGATACAACTAATTATATTATCAGTTACAGTATCGGTTTTTATTTACTAATTTGCCTCACTTTATTTGCATCCCTGCAGTAAATAATTCTTATCGATAATAGTTAAAATGTATATTACATTTTAGTGCTTCACGACTGAATGATCATCTGCCTTACGTTATCTCGCAGCTGAAGAGAATGCTACACTGAAAACTACCTTGCGTTATAAAGGGTAAGTGAAACATATCTTAAAAATATCTTTCATACATTTCATTGTGTACATTAAAGAATGTAAGTTTGCCTTTTTCCTGTAATCAATACTTAATAAAGGATTTATTTTTATTTATTTATATACAATTTCATACGTGGTTCGTGATAGTAAACTCGATAGGACACAGTGGCACTATGAACATCCGAATCACTCATCATTCGAACATTCAAATATTTATTCGAATATTAGTATATTCCAAGTAATGTTAACGACGTTAATATGCTTGCCTTTATAGTTAATAATGTCAATTCTTACTTAAAACATACTTCCTTAACAGGACATTGAAGAAAAGGTAGTTGCCAACGGCCATACCATGCTGAATATACCGGTTCTCGTCCGATCACCGAAGTCAAGCAGCATCGGGCCTGGTCAGTACTTGGATGGGTGACCGCCTGGGAACACCAGGTGCTGTTGGTATACTTTTTCTAATTTTGTTTTTCACAAAGACGAATATTCTCACATCGTTCACCACGATAATTTCGTAATCATGCATTACTTAAAACAATTAGCAACGCTTTCCACGCGCTGGTCTTTTTGAGTATTCACCGACAAACCTACGTAGCTACAATAACTCACTCGAAGCCATATGCATTCGCCAACGGCCATACCATGCTGAATATACCGGTTCTCGTCCGATCACCGAAGTCAAGCAGCATCGGGCCTGGTCAGTACTTGGATGGGTGACCGCCTGGGAACACCAGGTGCTGTTGGCATCTCTTTTTCAAATTTCATTATCCTTCAAGTACGAAAATACTAGAAACATTAATTTTATAGTACTTTCAAGAGATAATTTATCAACATTATTTCATAGCGATTAATCGATATTCTAAGCGTTATACCCACTATTTCTTACACTAACAGCCTGTTTATTTGCACGGCACATTAAAATAACCTGATTTCCGATCCGTGTGCACCTACTACTATACTTAACACGGAATGTATTACCACTTTTTAAAAGTAAATTATTATGACTAAGTGTAGATCTCCGGCGAGTAAATGCCTTTCGTATACAAGCACGACACATCTCCGCTATGTGCTTTACTTTTTTACTAACAGCATATAGAAATTGGATTTCAACGTGTTTCTACATAACAGAATGAAGCAAATTTCGTGATTTAACTCTTTCGAATAATGTGTTGGTCCTGACAAGGACCGTTTGAAATGAAAAATCTTGAAGAAGATTTTTACTTAGAGCTTGTGTACTTGGTAACAGCCTTCGTACCCTCACTTACAGCGTGCTTGGCAAGTTCACCAGGCAAAAGAAGGCGCACAGCTGTTTGGATTTCCCGGCTGGTGATAGTTGACCGCTTATTGTAATGGGCCAAACGAGAAGCTTCAGCAGCAATACGCTCGAAGATGTCATTAACAAAGCTGTTCATGATACTCATAGCTTTGCTAGATATGCCAGTCAGGATGCACTTGCTTCAAAACTTTGTAGATGTAAATGGCATAGCTCTCCTTCCTCCTCCTCTTCTTCTTCTTATCTCCCTTGGAGATATTCTTTTGGGCTTTACCAGCCTTCTTTGCAGCCTTTCCGCTAGTTTTTGGTGGCATGATGACTCACTCGTTCAGCAAAATTAGATGTGTCCGCTAGTTACAGAAAAGTTACAGAAAAGTTAAAAATAAGGACGCCCCTCGGGAAAGCCCGCGCCCTGACAGAGAGTAAGGCATCAACCATCTATCTACATGCCTCTCCTCACATGCAATTAGTACACTAAAGTATCTGTCGGGTGTAGGTGTATGCCGCGGCTTCTATCTTTTACGAAAGACATTTACACGCGAATCTGTCAATGTGTGAAATAGAAGGAAAGAAGGGTAAAATAGATGATAGGAAAGCGCGAGAGAAGGTTTATTATGTTTTGAGAGAGGGACAAAAAACCTGGAAACCAGGAAAAAAACCCCCTCTTCATTTAAATTACAGTACGTGTTTCAATTCGCGCCAACTGCCTTGCTTTTCATTTGATGCACTCGGGTGCACGCTTGAAGTAGTAACAAAACTGACTTGATTCATGGGAGGCCGCAATTTTTCCTCTCATCTTATTACGAAAGAATATTGAACAATGTCTGGTCGCGGCAAAGGTGGAAAAGTCAAGGGAAAGAGCAAGTCCCGCTCCAGCAGGGCTGGCCTTCAATTCCCAGTAGGCAGAATCCATCGTCTTTTGCGAAAGGGTAACTATGCCGAACGAGTTGGTGCTGGCGCTCCCGTGTATTTGGCTGCAGTCATGGAATACCTGGCAGCTGAAGTTCTTGAGTTGGCAGGCAACGCTGCTCGTGACAACAAGAAGACTAGGATTATTCCACGTCATCTGCAGTTAGCTATCCGTAACGACGAGGAATTAAACAAGTTGTTGTCTGGAGTTACAATCGCTCAGGGTGGTGTTTTGCCCAACATTCAAGCTGTACTTCTGCCCAAGAAAACTGAGAAGAAGGCATAAATGTAAGACCTATATCTCATACAAATCGGCCCTTATGAGGGCCACAAACCCCTTTATAGAGGAGATTTACGATTGAAATGAATTGTTTTCGATATACAGACTCATCAAAAGTGTCTGAGATAGTTGCTTAGTTTCATTCGAAATTCTCGCTGCTATTCGATTAATTAGTATATGTGTAGTCGTCGATCGTAATTGAAGCCCATAGGAAGTCACACTAACTTTAGAATACTCCAAACAGCGATGTGCTTAGTTCCCACTACATTATTAATTATAAGATCATTACCTTTTGTATTGTCGCTAGCTACATTTTTTTGATATTTGCGTACATCGGGCTCATATTACCCAGAGGACAGGACAGTCGAGCCCAGATTCTCAGCAATGGAAGAAAACCTCATACCACATATTCTCATGTACTTCATGCTAGACAAAGGAATTTCCAACATTCTTAAAGCACTCATGTTTCTCTCTTGCGTTGGCTTGGCTGAAATTACTCTGTTCAATATGTTCTCGACATTTATTATTGTTCATTACTATGCCCCAATGACATCATGAACAGAGCGGATCAGAAAACTTTCCTAAATTTCTTTTGCAACATAGTAATGACATTAAATGCACACTTAAGTACGATTTATTCTTTGCAAGGTCGATATTCATATTTGTGTGATATGTGTTATATGTATATGGTTTGTAATACGCAACTACTCTTATTCTCTGATCTCAGAACTCATTTGCTACTGTGCCCAACGAGCGAGCCTAGGTTTCTTGTAACTACTGCCTTTCTTTAGTAAATAATGTGAAGTATACAATGCATTAACCTACATCTCATATTTGTATTACTCTTTATTTTAGTAACCCGCTACGAAGTGTCATTAATTTACATGTAAATCACAATAGACACTACCGCAAAAGAAAGAAATCGAACCCAAGACCACGTAAACAAGATAAAGGACAAGATTCAGGTTTCTAACGCATTATTCGCCCCTCACAGCACAGTATAGAAGTTGTATAAGCCTCTATACGTACATCCTACTGTCAGAACAGAAATTCCGACTTGCGTTTCGCATCTCTCATGCTCGCTACTTCCAACAAATCGCCAATTTCCAACCAGAACCCCTTCTCCAGCATTAATACTGCTACATGATATGAATACGTATACATGAACGTACATAATGTAAAAAAAAACGTATGATTTTCTCAAATTAATCTCTCTACGTCTGTAATTTAGTGTGCATCAAAAGGCTTTAATGTAGTTACACGAATTCTTATAATCTAACAGAAAATCGCACAAAGTAAATCTTTCCCTTTATATAAATTTGTTGGCTCTGAAAAGAGCCGTTTATGCCAATTTTATATCCAAAATAGGAGGAACCCCAACTTAACCTCCGAAACCGTACAGGGTTCTTCCTTGCCTCTTCAAGGCATACACAACATCCATAGCTGTCACTGTCTTCCTCTTGGCGTGTTCTGTGTATGTAACAGCATCTCTGATTACGTTCTCCAGGAATACTTTCAATACTCCTCGGGTCTCTTCATAAATGAGACCAGAGATACGCTTCACACCACCACGGCGAGCAAGACGCCTAATAGCGGGTTTGGTGATACCCTGGATGTTGTCACGAAGAACTTTACGGTGGCGCTTGGCACCTCCTTTGCCAAGACCCTTGCCTCCTTTTCCACGTCCTGTCATTTCGATATGTTACTGCTTCGCTCACCACACACGAGAAATACAAGCCCAAGCAGCCCAAGACTCGTGGTTTTGTTCCTTCGATCATGCAGGGAAAGCACGGAGGAAAAACACAAAACGTGTCTAAGCCAATGAGAACTGTCCTTTTCGACTGACTTTATCCAATGAGAAATAGCTTGATTTAACGGTTTTGCTCTTTATATAACTTGACTTCATTCAGCGCGCAATTATTTGAAACAAGTCGTGACAGTTGCAATGGCACGTACCAAGCAGACAGCTAGGAAATCTACTGGAGGCAAAGCTCCTCGAAAGCAGCTTGCCACCAAAGCTGCAAGAAAGAGTGCTCCAGCTACCGGTGGAGTGAAAAAGCCCCATCGTTACAGGCCTGGTACTGTGGCTCTCCGAGAAATTCGTCGTTACCAGAAGAGCACTGAATTGCTCATCCGCAAGCTGCCCTTCCAACGACTCGTCCGAGAAATTGCACAAGATTTCAAGACAGATCTTCGCTTCCAAAGCTCAGCTGTCATGGCTTTACAGGAGGCAAGTGAAGCTTACCTTGTAGGGCTTTTCGAAGACACCAACTTGTGTGCTATTCACGCAAAGAGAGTCACAATCATGCCTAAGGACATTCAGCTTGCTCGCCGCATCCGTGGGGAACGTGCTTAAGTTTGAAGTTCTGGCACTGAGTTCAAAAACGGTCCTTTTTAGGACCAATACACTACTTAGAGATGCTGTTATCCTAACAAGGATCTTGTCCATACTTGTTATCTTTTTTTTTTAAATTCTCACGCCGTATGTTGCATAGTTAATACATCTACCTTCGTTTTCCTGTCGTTTCGTATATCATCCTATCTTTCAAGTATATTCTTTAGTTTTCCCCTATGTTTACCGATTGATTATCTTCGTTTTATGTGGTCAAGGGTTCGATTTTGCCATATGTTGCATAACTTAACTTCGATTCAACCACTGTTTGCCCTTCTCAACGTTATTAATCTGATAGAACTCGCAGGCGAAATATGTACTTCTTCCAAGGTAGCAAAAGTAATATTATTTTGTCAGAGGTCGCTGCTGTTGAATGCAAACGTTAAACTAAACTTTCTTTAAGTGTCTGTTTGTACTTAACATCAGTTCAATTGTACACCTACATTTCTGCTGGTGTTACTATTTTTCTTTATAGCAATATTACGAATTATAAGACGGTATCCGTGGTTATTAGCGTGTTCCCTTTTCCTAACACTTTCTCATTACACCAGTATTTCCATCATTCATTAGGCGTAATCACCCGTCTCCTTTATCATAAAAATCATAATAGTACGACGTTAAATTGAAACATAGTCTACTTCACTTTCACGAGTTGTAATAAGTTCGAACATTTCTTTCACCCCAGCCTTGAAAAGAGTTGATTTTAGTTTAGTGTCCCTTTCAGCAGCAAGGCTGTTTCAAACGTGGACCTACTTATTAACGTGCAATGCGAAACATTTGAGCTCCCACCGAGAATCGAACCCAGTCAGCCTGCAAAAGTTTTTCTAACAAATGCATTAAGTGCGTTTTCTGTACTGTTTCGCTACTTGAAGATAGGAACAAGGAAAAAGTAAGTGATCACAAATTGACATTACGTAATGTGTTCCCCATTTTTTTTCGAGTACACCATTCTTGACACCCGTGAAAGCTTTCTTTCCCCACCCTCAATTCCCCTCTGTTATAAAGCACTTACATCAAGAAGTGCTTCGGTTAAAAAGAAAACTCAAAGTCCCTTGCGTGTATACTATACATTGCTATGAATGAACATGTGATAATGATAGGAAAAGCACAATTTTACTCTTCTCAAAGTATTTGATGGCTCTAAAAAGAGCCGTTTTAAAATGTCAGATGATTTACTGACACATTTACTTCTTCTTTGGTGCAGCCTTCTTAGCACTTTTCGGTTTTGCTGTAGCCTTCTTTGGCTTCGGGGCCTTTGGCTTCTTGGGAGTTTTTGCCTTCTTCACTTTAGATGGTGATTTCTTAGGTTTGGGAGCAGCAGCCTTTTTCTTTTCACCAGTCTTCTTGGGACGTTTAGCTGCTGGCTTTTTCGCAGGCTTCTTCTCCTTTGATGCTGATCGTTTCGCCTTGGTTGAAGATCCACCTTCAGGCTTCTCCTTCAGCGATGAAGCACTAAGCTTAAACGATCCAGATGCACCTTTTCCCTTGGTCTGAACCAAAGACCCAGAAGCAACTGCACTTCTCAAGTATTTCTTGATAAATGGAGCAAGCTTCTCGGCATCCACTTTGTAGTTCTGAGAGATGTATTTCTTAATAGCTTGCAGTGAACTTCCTCCCCTTTCCTTCAAATTCTTGATGGCGTTGTTCACCATTTCTGATGTTCTTGGATGAGAAGGTGTTGTTTTTGGTTTCTTAGGCTTTGCAGACTTCTTAGGAGAAGCCTGTGCCGGGGCTGCAGGTGCTGATGCCGTATCTGCCATTGCTTTCTGCAATAAACTCAACGATACTGAAGAATGAAATTTTCGCTAGCAGGCAGCGTTGAGTTTGGTTACGGAGCGCGGACCGGATAGAAAGCACTTGCTGAGGCGGGCTGAGGTAAACAGAAGTTCGTAGTTGCCACAACGATAAGTGTGTTTCCTTCTATTTTGATAAACGATTTTTTTCAGGTATTCAATGAATGCACCAGATCCTATTCTTCCTTACTGGCTAGAAGAAACTTTATTCCACATAACTCAAAAGGCATTTGTTTTTATTCGCTTTTCTATTTTATGTTTCAGTCATTGCTAAGTCGGTCACACTACTTTTTCACCCTCCTTGTGCTTATAATTTTCATAATTTAACATGGAAATACTTATCAATAAATAATTATATTACCATGGTAATTAACTTCAATCCTTCCTGTGATTATACGCAAAGTACCATCTTCGTACTGCTTACTATAGTTCAATGAAGGGAATCTATAAAGTAACGCGTGTCGCACACATCTGCCTTGCAAACTCCCTGGCCTACTTCCAATGTATAGACTTTTATTTCAAATCCTGATTTAATTTCATAATTTTCTGTAGATTTTAACATTTTATTACCCAGCTTCTTAATACGAATGACAATCAAGCCTAAATATTTATTCCCTTTAACTTTATTTTTCTTTTTTATTTTGTGCCTTGTTTCATATTTGTTCTTACGTTAGCAATTAACGCACTTACCGTAGTTATGTATGAACAGGTTGTTTCTATATTTATTTTATTCCAAATAAATTAAATATATATACGGATTATTTTATGGTAGTTGATATTTTCTGTTGTTTCCTACGTGAATTGAGGAAACGCACGGACTTTCGCCTAATTCTTGTGCTACTTTCATATGTCTGTATCTGTCGAATGCTGTCGATCTGTCGAAATGTGTATTACTATCTGTCGATTCATCGAGTGAACTGAATTCGTTAACCATTTCACCAGGCGCGCATGCATTTTTTTTCTTCTAAGGGATCCAAGCTTCGGGGGGCAAGGTTCCAATACTACAAGCCACTATGTCTATATACTATTATTCTGCATTCGAAAACACGATAAATATTCCACTTACTTTTTCACAAAAACATGATACAGACAGAGTACAGATGAAGTGTAAGATCAGATTTATATTGATGATACATCAATATTTTCCCTGTTAATAACTACATTTAATGAGAAAGTCTGCAAATGTATGTTCACTTAGGAACTTTTGCGAGGAGTCCGCACCCGGTGGACACCCCGTGAGTACGCCTCTGCACTTGACTATACTTCGAATTATACTGCAAACAGTTGTATTTTAGTTTCCCCGTTTAGTTCATCGATATCATTAACACAAAGAAAATAGATGTTATAGATGCGTATTCTCAGTTCTCGCTTTATATCCGGACGTCTGCAAAAATCTACTCCTTTTCTTTCTTTTCACGCATCCACCAAACTAACAATGATTTGTATTATAATATTTGCGCATAAAATGTATATCTCATACCTTCCATGTTCTCAAGTATTCATAGACAAAAACGGTTATTTTCTGCGAACAAATTGTCCAAACACAGTGCAAATGTCATCTATAGATTGTCCTGGTTCCGTCTGCGTGTACATAACAATGCGTCATAATCATACATTGCACATTAAGGATATCAATTAATCTTCCCAAATTCCTAGATATGCCTGGCAAAAGTTCCGCGTGTTGTAAGGATATTACATTTGTACTACCGACAAGGTGGTATCTTCCAACATTGAAGTTCAATAAACCCCAAATGTGTCGGATATAGTATTTGATTTCTTGTCTCATTGTTTGCGTCAGAGATGTCTTCTCAAGTTAGGATTTACGATACATACAGGATGAGTTGTATATATTGTTGCTGCCAGCTCTATATTAATCCCATATTTGTAAACGAATAAAAACAGTATTCTAATTATAACAATGTGCTCACAATTAATTTTATTCTTAATTGTTATACGTATTGTTGATTAAAAATGAAAATGTTGCTAAGTGAATTTTATTAATATTTTCTGTTGCGTGATATAGGAAGTGAGTGAAATATTGGAGGAATATAGTGTGCGTAGCAGATGATGTGCAGTGGCTTTGGATCGCCTGTGATAAGGTAAGGCATTTGCTATTTTAATTAACGCATTTTATATACTGTAATCCTAATTATTTTTATGTGAATGTGCTTACTACTTGTGTATTCAGTGGGACCGATGTTTTAATATGTATGGTCAAGCAGTGTCGAGCCTGGTCAGTGTGTGGATAGGTGACCATTTTTTGTAAATCGATAACATTTAACTTTGTAAACACGGATGAAGTAGAAGTATATTTATTTTATTTTTTACCTCAAATATGTAGGACACTTCTCCTTTGTACATCAATTATTATTATTAGTTCAACTTGTTTACAAGTTAAATGAAAAGAATAGTCGTTATCGTGTGATGATTGTGCTCATTAGGCTAAAGAAGACTCGTGATAAGAAAGAAAAGAAGAACGGTGCTCAAGTTTCGTCACAGCATATTCTCAAAAATTTACAGGCAAAATTCAGTGTTCTGCATGAAAAGGCATATTTGTACGAAAAAAAAAAAAAATTCTGCAGACGACAGAATTAAATAAAGTAATACACATGTATTTTAGAGTTACTGGTGTAAAATCATTACAAGTGCTTTGCCAGGTGGCCAATAAAAAGCACGAATACTATTTAAGGGAGCCAAAACAGGAGAAAGCTGGGGGCCTGAGCGATAGCAAGAATGTGCGTCCAAAGTGAACAGGAGCGAAGGCGACGCGGGTATACGTATAAGCAAGGGTAGTGGAAACCAGTTAGTTTTCGAGTTTCAATAGCACTTGTCATGCATCCATACTAGTAGCGCCCCGCTTGTAAACATTAAGTACACTATGCAAGAATACACCGCCGGTGGAAAATAGTACCTAATACAGTTATCTTTCATATATACTGACTTATTTTACAGTAGTAACCCAACACTAGTAAACGTAAAATAAAAGTGTATAACTTTATATTTAATTCTATCGCCTGGCTTAGTTTTTCACCTGTAAGATGTACTTATTTAGAGCAAGTTTCTTAACTAGCAAATTAAACCGAGAACCACAGCAACCATATATATATTCTTATGATGTACTTTTCTTTGAGTGGTGTTCTCTGTCTATTGAATAACATTTTCTCAGTTTAATGCTAGCAAAAAACAAAACAAAATCAAAGTGTTTCTATATAAATTTAGTTCACCGTGTTGTAATATCACATGGAATTGAAAAACGAATAGTCGAACCTCTGCTATCTCGATCAAACTTCTCAGGATGATATACTGACTTACCGCAGAAGTTCGACTGAATACGTTTCTCAGTTCCATGGGAGAACCTGGAGAAGCAAAAGCCTGCGCAACGGAAAATACTAAATAAACTTGTAGAGCAGGTCAAGATGTATCATCATGCCAAGTTTCATTCAGATCAGAGAAGTTTGGCTGCAGCCATTTTCATTACAAAGCACAAAATGGATGGTCCCTAACCTCGAGAATCTTCACAATTGTCGACGAGTTGAACTGCACTCATCTGATCAAAATCAAACTTAAAATGACAGTTCACTTTCAACTGTTAAATAATATGATATGCAGGCTTCTGCTTTCCTAGTTACAGTCTATCCACTGTGGTATGCATATTAGTACAAATGTGAGAGTGCATATTTATTAAAGATTTGCTTCAAAAAGCGATGAAAGACATAGGCATTGCCGCGGGCGGTGATAACAAGATGCCGGAAAACGAACAAGCAGAAAGAATATGGGCTGAAGAAGTGTAAACGACGACGCGGCGGCCCGTAAAGGTGTTGCCGTCCTATTAAATGAATAATATCAAAAGAAAGAAAAAAAAAGTAAAAAATTTCGCGCTCGTAATCAAGACAGAAAGCAACTAAAGGAAATCTTTGTTTTACGTCCCACGTTATGCCGCTTAGGCTAAAAGAGGCGCTGATTATGAGAAATGATTGAAATGGTGGTGGAATGAAGAAAGTGGGAGGAAACGGGAGAACCCCGCGGTAACCCACCGCACATAGTTTTTGTCCACCATAAAGTTAACTTGGCGGGGGCTCAAGACAGAAACACGGTTGGAAAAACAAATAAACGATGTTGCATCCCGTAAAAATGTTCGCGACCTATGAAATCAATATTTTTTCTTAAAGAAAAAAAAGAATTAAAAAGAGAAAAAAAGGTCAAAATTTCGCGCTCGCTTCGCTCGCGATCAGCAGAGAAAAGAGGACGTGACGCACCCCTAAAAGTGTTGGCGACCGATTGAATAAATATTGTGGGTAAAAAAAAAAAAAAAAAAAAAAAAAAAGTCAAAAATTTCGCGCTCGCTTCGCTCGCGATCAGCACAGAAAGAAGGACGTGACGCGCCCCTAAAGGTGTTGGCAACCGATTCAATACATATTGTCGGTAAAAAAAAAAAAAAAAAAAAAAAAAAAAAAAAAAAAAAAAAACGCTCGCTTCGCTCGCGATCGACATGAAAAAGGCAACGACGTGACGCCCGGTAAAATTGTCGGCGACCTATTCAATCAATATATTCGGTTGAAAAACAAAGTCAAAAGTTTCCCAATCGCTTCCCTCCCGATCGACATAAAAAAAAAGGCAACCCCTTCACCTCTCCTTATGCATTCATCAGTAAACATACAACCATAGATCACAATACCACTCACATCACCTATCAGTTCTCCACGTCCATCAAGATCCAATCATCGCCCTGGCCCTTTATGATGATACACAACATTACATGTTATTGTGTGCATTGCCCCGCGTTACAATACATGACCAAAAAAAAGAGAAAAAGAGCTGCACTGCCTTCAGTGTAGACATGTTCGTATTCGTAGAAAATGATTTTAGGTACACGATAGTACAGTAATCTATCTTCACATGCTTCAGATGTGAACGATACCTACACATGAAGAGGGCTCCCGAGGTTTCCTTTTCCAATAGGATGGAGCTCCACCACACTTGCAGAATGACGAGAAGTTATGTTAATAAATATATCCCAGAGTGTTTCGTAACTCGCCCTTGGTCCTAATGATGAAGCGTTCTTCAGATGGCCCCGATGTCTCCACACATGATACTATGCGACTTCTTTTCACGAGGCTCTCAAAGATCACGTTTGTGTCCTAACATTCTCTGCAGATATGACACAGCTGCGATAGCGGATCACAGAAGCCTTTCCTCTCCTTACAAGAGACGTGTTCATTCGAGTATGTGAGTAATTCGACTATCGATTAAATATCTCCCGTGTCACGATAGTAGTCACTTTCAATTCTTCTAACGAAGGTAAGAAAAAATGCTATACAAACTTCCTTTCGGTATATAAAGGATTAGGGGCCCAGAGAATATTTTCTTTCAAGAGGATACATTCTTTTTCGAACACCCTGTATATAGATCCTCTAATTATAACTGCAAACAAAATGTTGATTTTGCAATTGCTTCCATGAGAGAATATTCTGTGCACTTTCTTTCTGAAGGGCCGGGCCTAAACGTTTTCCTTAATCATTAAATTTAGTAGTTATCTACAATTACATAGTTTTCCATTGTTCTCAAAATAAAGATTTTTCTCTATGAATTGTTGAATGTTGCTAGGGATATTGAAGTAATTCTTTTTAGTGTTTTTTTCTTTACAATAATGTACTGAACGCCTGCATTAAGGAAGTTCGTGTGTCCATCTTGCAAAATGTTTCGTCTTTTTTCATGCCCACTAAGGTAAATATTCATTTTGCTCTTTTCTCTGTATGCAAACCACATTTCTTAAAGGCAACATTTTCATACAAATGTAGTACTAAAAACTTCTAATTGGCAACATCTGGGCTGCGAAGAGGAAAAAGAAAGAAATCTCGTACGTATTCGCGCGCAATTCGGAATTAGCCAATGAAAAGCACAAAAGCGGCCACCATCTCTCTCTCTTTCTTATTAACGGTTTTGTACTTTCTGCAGTTCTATCAGTGCTGCTAACCTCTTACTATATCATTGAATATGTATGTTTAGATATATATATATATATATATATATATATTTTTTTTTTTACAAAAAATCATACTACTACGGAATAATATTAAATGCCTTTAAACCCTCATTTCTGTTTGCACTTTCTGTTACACTACCTTCCCCGAACTTCTTTCAAGTTATTAAGTGCAGAACGGGGAGTTATACATATTTACTTGCGCTTTGACAATATCTGCACATTGTGTAATAATAGGAGACGTATAAAATAAAACTATATACTAATACGTATATATATATATATATATATATATATATATATATATATATATACAGTACACATTCCACTATCCGAGGCTTTCCTTTTCTTTTCTTGCTGACGATAAATTACGCTTTTAGAAATGTTGTCTGAAAACAATAAGAATATGTGCAAAAAATACAATCAGAGGTAGAGGTCTTTAACAGGAAATAAGCAAGGGAGTTGAAAAATTTTTTATGCATGTAAAAAATATAGACATGAACCAACTTGTGAAATAAAAAGACCAGAAAACTACTCTTTCTAAATTATGTGTAAACTTTTTACCGAAAACGAAAGTTGCACGAAAGACTTTTTGTCCGTTTTTTGGCCTCCGGTGCTTGGGGTCCCTGATTCAATCCCAGCTCGTGCCGTGTGAACTTTGTCGTGCATAAAGACCGTGCTCATGGGTTTTCTCGGGTTTCTCCCGTTTCCTCCCACTTTCTTCATTCAGTACTCATCATCACCGTCTCCTTTAGCGTAACCGGTATAAGTATGCGACGTAAATCTAAATATTTCATTTCATTTCCCTTTTCTGCTCATACTGCTGATTATGCGCGATTATGCCAACATCCAACTCCGCGGATAATCGTGCGATTACTGTATATACAACTAATACAGATACAACTAATTATATTATCAGTTACAGTATCGGTTTTTATTTACTAATTTGCCTCACTTTATTTGCATCCCTGCAGTAAATAATTCTTATCGATAATAGTTAAAATGTATATTACATTTTAGTGCTTCACGACTGAATGATCATCTGCCTTACGTTATCTCGCAGCTGAAGAGAATGCTACACTGAAAACTACCTTGCGTTATAAAGGGTAAGTGAAACATATCTTAAAAATATCTTTCATACATTTCATTGTGTACATTAAAGAATGTAAGTTTGCCTTTTTCCTGTAATCAATACTTAATAAAGGATTTATTTTTATTTATTTATATACAATTTCATACGTGGTTCGTGATAGTAAACTCGATAGGACACAGTGGCACTATGAACATCCGAATCACTCATCATTCGAACATTCAAATATTTATTCGAATATTAGTATATTCCAAGTAATGTTAACGACGTTAATATGCTTGCCTTTATAGTTAATAATGTCAATTCTTACTTAAAACATACTTCCTTAACAGGACATTGAAGAAAAGGTAGTTGCCAACGGCCATACCATGCTGAATATACCGGTTCTCGTCCGATCACCGAAGTCAAGCAGCATCGGGCCTGGTCAGTACTTGGATGGGTGACCGCCTGGGAACACCAGGTGCTGTTGGTATACTTTTTCTAATTTTGTTTTTCACAAAGACGAATATTCTCACATCGTTCACCACGATAATTTCGTAATCATGCATTACTTAAAACAATTAGCAACGCTTTCCACGCGCTGGTCTTTTTGAGTATTCACCGACAAACCTACGTAGCTACAATAACTCACTCGAAGCCATATGCATTCGCCAACGGCCATACCATGCTGAATATACCGGTTCTCGTCCGATCACCGAAGTCAAGCAGCATCGGGCCTGGTCAGTACTTGGATGGGTGACCGCCTGGGAACACCAGGTGCTGTTGGCATCTCTTTTTCAAATTTCATTATCCTTCAAGTACGAAAATACTAGAAACATTAATTTTATAGTACTTTCAAGAGATAATTTATCAACATTATTTCATAGCGATTAATCGATATTCTAAGCGTTATACCCACTATTTCTTACACTAACAGCCTGTTTATTTGCACGGCACATTAAAATAACCTGATTTCCGATCCGTGTGCACCTACTACTATACTTAACACGGAATGTATTACCACTTTTTAAAAGTAAATTATTATGACTAAGTGTAGATCTCCGGCGAGTAAATGCCTTTCGTATACAAGCACGACACATCTCCGCTATGTGCTTTACTTTTTTACTAACAGCATATAGAAATTGGATTTCAACGTGTTTCTACATAACAGAATGAAGCAAATTTCGTGATTTAACTCTTTCGAATAATGTGTTGGTCCTGACAAGGACCGTTTGAAATGAAAAATCTTGAAGAAGATTTTTACTTAGAGCTTGTGTACTTGGTAACAGCCTTCGTACCCTCACTTACAGCGTGCTTGGCAAGTTCACCAGGCAAAAGAAGGCGCACAGCTGTTTGGATTTCCCGGCTGGTGATAGTTGACCGCTTATTGTAATGGGCCAAACGAGAAGCTTCAGCAGCAATACGCTCGAAGATGTCATTAACAAAGCTGTTCATGATACTCATAGCTTTGCTAGATATGCCAGTGTCAGGATGCACTTGCTTCAAAACTTTGTAGATGTAAATGGCATAGCTCTCCTTCCTCCTCCTCTTCTTCTTCTTATCTCCCTTGGAGATATTCTTTTGGGCTTTACCAGCCTTCTTTGCAGCCTTTCCGCTAGTTTTTGGTGGCATGATGACTCACTCGTTCAGCAAAATTAGATGTGTCCGCCGATTTATCGACTTCATTTAAATTACAGTACGTGTTTCAATTCGCGCCAACTGCCTTGCTTTTCATTTGATGCACTCGGGTGCACGCTTGAAGTAGTAACAAAACTGACTTGATTCATGGGAGGCCGCAATTTTTCCTCTCATCTTATTACGAAAGAATATTGAACAATGTCTGGTCGCGGCAAAGGTGGAAAAGTCAAGGGAAAGAGCAAGTCCCGCTCCAGCAGGGCTGGCCTTCAATTCCCAGTAGGCAGAATCCATCGTCTTTTGCGAAAGGGTAACTATGCCGAACGAGTTGGTGCTGGCGCTCCCGTGTATTTGGCTGCAGTCATGGAATACCTGGCAGCTGAAGTTCTTGAGTTGGCAGGCAACGCTGCTCGTGACAACAAGAAGACTAGGATTATTCCACGTCATCTGCAGTTAGCTATCCGTAACGACGAGGAATTAAACAAGTTGTTGTCTGGAGTTACAATCGCTCAGGGTGGTGTTTTGCCCAACATTCAAGCTGTACTTCTGCCCAAGAAAACTGAGAAGAAGGCATAAATGTAAGACCTATATCTCATACAAATCGGCCCTTATGAGGGCCACAAACCCCTTTATAGAGGAGATTTACGATTGAAATGAATTGTTTTCGATATACAGACTCATCAAAAGTGTCTGAGATAGTTGCTTAGTTTCATTCGAAATTCTCGCTGCTATTCGATTAATTAGTATATGTGTAGTCGTCGATCGTAATTGAAGCCCATAGGAAGTCACACTAACTTTAGAATACTCCAAACAGCGATGTGCTTAGTTCCCACTACATTATTAATTATAAGATCATTACCTTTTGTATTGTCGCTAGCTACATTTTTTTGATATTTGCGTACATCGGGCTCATATTACCCAGAGGACAGGACAGTCGAGCCCAGATTCTCAGCAATGGAAGAAAACCTCATACCACATATTCTCATGTACTTCATGCTAGACAAAGGAATTTCCAACATTCTTAAAGCACTCATGTTTCTCTCTTGCGTTGGCTTGGCTGAAATTACTCTGTTCAATATGTTCTCGACATTTATTATTGTTCATTACTATGCCCCAATGACATCATGAACAGAGCGGATCAGAAAACTTTCCTAAATTTCTTTTGCAACATAGTAATGACATTAAATGCACACTTAAGTACGATTTATTCTTTGCAAGGTCGATATTCATATTTGTGTGATATGTGTTATATGTATATGGTTTGTAATACGCAACTACTCTTATTCTCTGATCTCAGAACTCATTTGCTACTGTGCCCAACGAGCGAGCCTAGGTTTCTTGTAACTACTGCCTTTCTTTAGTAAATAATGTGAAGTATACAATGCATTAACCTACATCTCATATTTGTATTACTCTTTATTTTAGTAACCCGCTACGAAGTGTCATTAATTTACATGTAAATCACAATAGACACTACCGCAAAAGAAAGAAATCGAACCCAAGACCACGTAAACAAGATAAAGGACAAGATTCAGGTTTCTAACGCATTATTCGCCCCTCACAGCACAGTATAGAAGTTGTATAAGCCTCTATACGTACATCCTACTGTCAGAACAGAAATTCCGACTTGCGTTTCGCATCTCTCATGCTCGCTACTTCCAACAAATCGCCAATTTCCAACCAGAACCCCTTCTCCAGCATTAATACTGCTACATGATATGAATACGTATACATGAACGTACATAATGTAAAAAAAAACGTATGATTTTCTCAAATTAATCTCTCTACGTCTGTAATTTAGTGTGCATCAAAAGGCTTTAATGTAGTTACACGAATTCTTATAATCTAACAGAAAATCGCACAAAGTAAATCTTTCCCTTTATATAAATTTGTTGGCTCTGAAAAGAGCCGTTTATGCCAATTTTATATCCAAAATAGGAGGAACCCCAACTTAAC